>NW_027254593.1:7500-245000 GCF_044704955.1 Pristiophorus japonicus
CTCTCTCTCTCTCTCTCTCTCTCTCGCTCTCTCTGTGTCATTATCTCTCTCTGTCTCTGACTCTCCCTCTCTCTATCTCTCTGTTTCTCTATCTTTCTCAGTCTTCCCCTCTGTCTCCCTGTCTCGCTCTGTCTCTGTCTCTCTCTCTCTCTCTCTCTTTGTCTCCATCTCTGTCTCTCTCTCTTTCTCTCTGTCTGTCTGGCTCTGCTTCTCTCTCTCTGTCTTTCTGTCTCTCTCTCCCTCTTGCTCTGTCTCTCTCTCTCTGTATCTCGCCATATATTTATCTCCGCCTTTCCCTCTCTCTCGCTCTCTATCAATTTCTCTTTCTCTGTCTTTCTCCCACTCTGTCTCTCTCTGTCTCTCTCTCACTCTCTGACTCTGTGTCTCTGTGCCTCACTTTGTCTGTCTTTCTCTCTGCCTCTGTCTTTCTCTCTCTTTTTCTCTCTCTTTCTCTCTCTCCCTCTCTCTCTCTCTCTCTCTTTCTCTCTCTCTCTCTCTCTCTCTCTCTCTCTCTCTGCCTCTCTCTCTGCCTCGCTCTCATTCTGTCTGTCTCTCTCTCTGCTTCTCTCTCTCTCTCACTCTCCCTATTTCTGTCTCTTTCTCTGACTCTCTGTCGCTCTCGCTCTCTGTCTCTATCACTGTCTCTCTGTCTATCTCTCTGTCTGTCTTCCTCTCTGTCTCCCTCTCTGTCTCCATCTCTGTCTCTGTCTCCCTTTCTCTCTCGCTCTCTGTCTATCTGTCTCTCTGTCTTTCTCTCTCTGACTCTCGCTGTCTCGATCTGTCTTTCTCTCTCTGTCTCTCACTATCTCTCTCTCTCTCTCTGTCTATCTCTCTCTCTCTCTCTCTCTCTCGCGCTCTCTCTCCCCATCTCTGTTTCTCTCTGGCTTTCTCTCTAGCTTTCCCTCTCTCTCTGTCTCTCTCTCCTTCTCGCTCTCTCTTTCTCTCTCTGAATGTCTCTCTCTGTCCTTATCTCTGTCTTTCCCTCACTCTCTCTATCTCTGTCTCTATCTACCTCTCTGTCTCTTGCTGTCTCTCTGTCTCTCTCTGTATGTCTCTCTTTATCTGTCTGTCTCTCCCCCTCACTCTGTTTGTCTCTCCCATTCTCTTTGTCTCTCGCTCTCTGTCTCTCTGACTCTCTCTCTGACTCTCTCTGTCTCGCTCTGTTTCTCTCTCTCTGTCTGGCTGTCTCTCTCTCCCTCTCCCTCTCTGTCTCCCTTTCTGTCTGTCTGTCTCTCTCTTTCTCTGACGCTCTCTCTCTCTGTGTTTCTGTCTCTCTCTGTCTCTCTCTCTCTCTCTCTCTCTCTGCCTCTCTCTCTGTCCAGCTTTCTGTCAGTCTGTCTCTCTCTCTGTATACTTCCTCCATGTCTCTCTCTCTCTCTCCCTCTCAATCTCTGTCTCTCTCTCGCTCTCTGTCTCTCTGTCTATCACTCCTTCTAGCTCTCTCTCTCTCTCTCTCTGTATCTCTCTCTCTCTGTCTCTCTCTCTCTCTTTCAGACTCTCTGTATTTCTCTCCCTCTCTCTCTCTCTTTCTCTCTGAAGCTCTCCCAGAACCACGGTGACAATGCACGGACAGATCTATAGCCATGCATTTTACATTTGTTCATGGACCCCATTTTATGAAAACACAGCACCGGGAGATTGATCATAGAGGCCGACAACTCTCTAATTTAATATTAACTGCTTAAAGTTGTACCTGCCCTCGGAGTGTGTGATGGAACAGTGTAGAGGGAGCTTTACTCTGTATCTAACACTCTGTACCTGCTCTGGGAGTGTTTGATGGGACAGTGTAGAGGGAGCTTTACTCTGCATCTAACACTCTGTACCTGCCCTGGGAGTGTTTGATGGGACAGTGTAGAGGGAATTTTACTCTGTATCTAACACTCTGTACCTGCCCTGGGCGTGTTTGATGGCACAGTGTAGAGGGAGCTTTACTCTGTATCTAAACCCGTGCTGTACTTGCCCTGGGAGTGTTTGATGGGACAGTGTAGAGGGAGCTTTACTCTGTATCTAAACCCCTGTACCTGCCCTGGGAGTGTGTGATGGGACAGTGTAGAGGGAGCTTTACTCTGTATCTAAGGCCCTGTACCTATCCTGGGAGTGTTTGATGGGACAGTGTAGAGGGAGCTTTACTCTCTATCTAACCCCGTGCTGTACCTGCCCTGGGAGTGTTTGATGGGTCAGTGTAGAGGGAACGTTACTCTTTATAGAACCCCGTGCTGTACCTGCCCTGGGAGTGTTTGATGGGACAGTGAAGAAAGAGCTTTACTCTGTATCTAACCCCGTGTTTGATGGGACAGTGTAGAGGGAGCTTTACTCTGTAACTAACCCCGTGCTGTACCTGCCCTGGGAGTGTTTGATGGGACAGTGTAGAGGGAGCTTTATTCTATATCTAAACCCCTGTACCTGCCCTGGGAGCGTTTGATGGGACAGTGTAGAGGGAGCTTTACTCTGTATCTAACCCCATATACCTGCCCTGGGAGTGTGTAATGGGACAGTGTAGAGGGAGCTTTACTCTGTATCTAACCCCCTGTACCTGCCCTGGGAGTGTTTGAAGAGACAGTGCAGAGGGAGCTTTACTCTGTATCTAACCCCCTGTACCTGCTCTGGGAGTGTTTGATGGGACAGTGCAGAGAGAGCTTTACTCTGTATCTAACTCCCTGTACTTGTCCTGGGAGTGTTTGATGGGACAGTGTCAAGGGAACTTTACTCTTCATAGAACCCCGTGCTGTACCTGCCCTGGGAGTGTTTGATGGGACAGTGAAGAGGGAGCTTTACTCTGTATCTAACCCCGTGCTGTACCTGCCCTGGGAGTGTTTGATGGGACAGTGTAGAGGGAACTTTACTCTGTATCTAACCCCGTGCTGTACCTGTCCTGGGAGTGTTTGATGGGACAGTGTAGAGGGAGCTTTACTCTGTATCTAACCCCGTGCTTAACCTGACCGCGGAGTGTATGATGGGACAGTATGGAGGGAGATTAAATGCCCAACTCTCTCTGTCCCTCTCACTTTCTCTCTGTAAGTCTCTCTCTCTCTCTCTTGCTCTCTCTTTCAGTCTCCCTGTCTCTCCCTGTCTCTCCCTCTCTGTATCTCTGTCTCTCTCTCTCTCGCTCTCTGTCAGTCTCTCTGTCTCCCTCTCTCCATCTCGCTCCCTCACTCTCTCTTTCGCTCCCAATTTCTATCCATCTATCTCTCTTTCACATTTTCCTCTGTCTCTGCTGCCGTCCATTTCCGATCTCTCTTCCTTTCTCTTTTCTGCCAACACGCTCTCTCTGTCCCTAATTCTCTCACTGCTTCTCCCTGTCCAACTCTTTTTTTCTCTCTCCCTGTCTCTCATTCCCATTCTAAGGTCTCCTTGATTGAAAAGTCCCTGACATATTGCAGTCTGACAGTCTCGTCCACACCAGAGCCGACTGGGGGCAGAGTGCCGTGTCTCTGAAACCCTGGCTGTGCATGACGGTTCTGACGGGTAGGGACCTTCTCACTGCCAACTAAGCTACGGCTTGGTACTTGTGTGAAAGCTCTGGCGATGAGGCCTTCTGCCAAACCAGTTTGACAGTCTGCTTGGGGAACCGCCTGACAGATTCCACCCTCTCCTTCTTTTGTAGGGCGTCCAGGACCTTGCGCGGCCGACCACTGCTTTACGGCCTTGTGCTCAAAGGTGTTTGTCTTGAAAAACTTCTCCACAAAGGACAGGTGGTGAGGCGTGGTCCACCTGGTTGGAGCCTGGCCAGACCCATCCTTCACAACAGCGGGGAGAGATAGAACCTCAGCACGTACTGACACTTGGTGTCAGCGTACCGAGTGTCTCTGCACAGCTTGATGCAGCCGCACACAAAGGTGGCCATCAGGATGAGGGCCAGGTTCCCAACGGCCTTTCCTCACTTGTCCAGAGATTGCTATATCGTATCTCTGCGGACGCGATGTTGGATCTCCAGGCGCCAGTGTCAGCTCTGGGAGTGAGTCTCGGGGTGGCTGGGTGATGTCACCCTGGAGGCTGGGCCCACACTACACACAGCTCCACATCACTGTCACCCTGAGTTGTGACAATCTGTATTCTTCTCCTTTTACATCAAATCAATCTGTACTTAAACACCCCGATAAAGCAGCATGGCCCCCTCCCTCCCTCTCTCTCTCTCTATTTCTCTCTGTCTCTCTCTCTCTCTGTTTCTCTCTCTCCATCTTTCCCCCTCTCTCACTCTCTCTCTGTCTGCCACTCTCCTTCCATCTATCTGTCTCTTTCTATCTGTCTCTCTTGCTCGCGGTTTCCCTATGTCTCTTTCTGTCACTCTCTTTGTTTCTCTCTCTCTCTATCTGTTTCTCTCTCTCGCTCTCTGTCTTTCCCTCTTCTCTCTCTCTCTCTCTCTGTCTCTCTCCACCTGTTTTTCCCTCTCTCTGTCTCTCTCTCTCTCTGTGACTGTCGTGCCCTCTCTCTCTGTGTCTCTCCCGCTCAGTCTCTCTCGCTGTATTTTCCCTCTCACTCTCTCTGTCTCTCTCTTTCTCTGTCACTGTCGTGCCCTCTCTCTCTGTGTCTCTCCCGCTCAGTCTCTCTCGCTGTCTTTCCCTCTCACTCTCTCTGTCTCTCTCTCACACTCGGACTCTGCAAAAAGGCTTAAAATGCTTGAACCAGGTTTGTTCACAGATCAACTAGACACTTGTCCTGGTGCAAAATGGTCACCACGCACCTGATGTAAAACGGGTGCTCAATTTCACCGAAACTAATCCCACTGCCCCGCTCTCTCCCCATACCCGTGTATCAATCCCCAAACTATTCCCAATGCCCCGCTCTCTCCCCATAGCCCTGTATCAATCCCCAAACTAATCCCACTGCCCCGCCCTCTCCCCATAGTCCTGTATCAATCCCCAAACTAATCCCACTGCCCCGCTCTCTCCCCATAGTCCTGTCTCAATCCCCAAACTAATCCCACTGCCCCGCTCTCTCCCCTTAGCCCTGTATCAATCCCCAAACTAATCCCACTGCCCCGCTCTCTCCCCATAGTCCTGTATCAATCCCCAAACTAATCCCACTGCCCCGCTCTCTCCCCATAGCCCTGTATCAATCCCCAAACTAATCCCACTGCCCCGCTCTCTCCCCATAGCCCTGTATCAATCCCCAAACTAATCCCACTGCCCCGCTCTCTCCCCATAGTCCTGTATCAATTCCCAAACTAATCCCACTGCCCCGCTCTCCCCATAGCACTGTTTCAATCCCAAACTAATCCCACTGCCCCGCTCTCGCCCCATACACGTGTATCAATCCCCAAACTATTCCCAATGCCCCGCTCTCTCCCCATAGCCCTGTATCAATCCCCAAACTAATCCCACTGCCTCGCTCTCTCCCCATAGCCCTGTATCATCCCCAAACTATTCCCACTGCCCCGCTCTCTCCCCTTAGCCCTGTATCAATCCCCAAACTAATCCCACTGCCCCGCTCTCTCCCCATAGCCCTGTATCAATCCCCAAACTAATCCCACTGCCCCGCTCACTCCCCATACTCCTGTATCAATCCCCAAACTAATCCCACTGCCTCGCTCTCTCCCCATAGTCCTGTATCAATCCCAAACTATTCCCACTGCCCCGCTCTCTCCCCTTAGCCCTGTATCAATCCCCAAACTAATCCCACTGCCCCGCTCTCTCCCCATAGCCCTGTATCAATCCCCAAACTAATCCCACTGCCCCGCTCTCTCCCCATAGTCCTGTATCAATCCCCAAACTAATCCCACTGCCTCGCTCTCTCCCCATAGTCTTGTATCAATCCCCAAACTAATCCCACGGCCCCGCTCTCTCCCCATAGTCCTGTATCAATCCCCAAACTATTCCCACTGCCCCGCTCTCTCCCCTTAGCCCTGTATCAATCCCCAAACTAATCCCACTGCCCCGCTCTCCCCATTGCCCTGTCTCAATCCCCAAACTAATCCCACTGCCCCACTCTCTCCCCATAGTCCTGTATCAATCCCCAAACTAATCCCACTGCCCCGCTCTCTCCCCATATCGCTGTATCAATCCCCAAACTAATCCCACTGTCCCGCTCTCTCCCCATAGCCCTGTATCAATCCCCAAACTAATCCCACTGCCCCGCTCTCTCCCCATAGCCCTGTATCAATCCCCAAACTAATCCCACTGCCCCGCTCTCTCCCCATAGCCCTGTATCAATCTGTAAACTAATCCCACTGCCCCGCTCTCTCCCCATAGCCCTGTATCAATCCCCAAACTAATCCCACTGCCCCGCTCTCTCCCAATAGTCCTGTTTCAATCCCCAAACTAATCCCACTGCCCCGCTCTCTCCCCATAGTCCTGTATCAATCCCCAAACTAATCCCACTGCCCCGCTCTCTCCCCATAGCCCTGTATCAATCTCCAAACTAATCCCACTGCCCCGCTCTCTCCCCATAGCCCTGTATCAATCCCCAAACTAATCCCACTGCCCCGCTCTCTCTCTGTCTGTCTCTGAGTGTGTGTCTCTCTCTCCCTGTGTCTCTCTGTCTATCCCGCTCTCCCTCTCTCTCTCTCTCTCTTTGTTTCTCTCTCTTTGTCTCTCTATCTCTTTGTCTCTCTCTCTATTTCTCTCACTCGTTTTCTTTCTCTCTCTCTCCCTCTCTCTCTTTGTCTCTCTCTCTTTCTGTCTCTATCTCTCTCTGTTTGTCTTTCTCTCTCTCTGTCCCCCTATCGCTCTCTCCGTCTCTCTCCCTCCTTCTATCTGTGCCTTTCCCTCTTTTCCTCTCTCACTCTCTGTCTCCTTCTCTCTCTCTGTCCATCTCCCTCTCTCTGTCTATCTCTCTATCCCTCTCTCTCTCTCTCTCTCTGTCTGTCTGTCTCTTTCTCACTCTCTTTCCCTCTCTATCAATGTCTTTCCCTCTCTCTCTCTCTCTCTGTCTTTCCCACTTTCTGTCTCTCTCTCTGTCTCACCCCCCCCTCTCTCTCTCTCTCTCTCTCTCTCTCTCTCTCTGTCTCTCTCTCTCTCTCTCACTCTCTGTGTGTCTCGGTTTCTGTCTCTCTGCCTGTCTCTCTCTTTGTCTTTTCCTCTCGCTGTTTCTCTGTGTCTATCTTTCTCTCTGTCTCTCCCTCTCCCTCTGTCTCTCGCTCTCTGTCTCTCTCTCTCTCTCTCTCTGTCTGTCTTTCCCTCTCTCTCTCTCTCTCTCTGTCTTTCCCTCTCTCTCACTCTCTCTTTCCCCGCCTCTCTCTCTCTCTCTGTCTCTCACTCTCTGTGTCGGTCTCTGTCTTTCCTTCTCTCTCGCTCTCTGTCTCTCTCTCTCTCTCTCTGTCTGTCTTTCCCTCTCTCTCTCTCTCTCTCTGTCTTTCCCTCTCTCTCACGCTGTCTTTCCCCGTCTCTCTCTCTCTCTCTGTCTCTCACTCTCTGTGTCGGTCTCTGTCTTTCCTTCTCTCTCGCTCTCTGTCTTTCCCTCTCTCCCTCTCTCTCTCTCTCTGCGCCTTTCCCTCTCTCTCTCTCTCTCTGTCATTCACTCTCTCTGACTGTCGCTCTCTCTCCCTCTCTCTCTCTGTCTTTCTCTCTCTGTCTCTCTCTCTCTATGTCTGTCTGTCTCTCTCCCTCTCCCTCTCTGTCTCTCTCTCTGCCCGCATCATCCGTGACCTGACAACGACTTGACCCCGCGCGGATAGGATCAGGAGCAGAGGTCGGGAGTTAGAACATGTAATACCAAATGACACATTGTAAATCCCAGTGAGACTGTAAATAAACCGATACAAATATAAAATGTGAGAAGACTTTAATAAAATGTAAACGCAGACAGCAGATCCATCCCCGCCCTTTCTCATCACTGCAATAAGTTGTGCTCTGAAAGTGAGCACATTGCTCAGGTATCAGCACCACGCATCATTGGTGATGGGTAATACACAAACTATCTCTCTTCACAGAGACCCGGAGTTTGTAAACCTTCGCTTTAAAGGGCTGAATGTTCACATTTCCTCCGTGCGGGCTGTACAACTGGAGCCGATCCCCTAACACCCGAGTTGTGGGAGGTAAAAGTGAGAATTCACCCCAGAGTGTTTAACCTTCCCTTGTAGCCCATTGTAGACCAATTCACAGCCAGGAGATGGGGATAGTGAGCTGGGCAATGGTCTGCAAAGTTTTACAGTTCAATATCACCAGCTGCTGGTGCACATCAGTACTGCAGTAATACCAACATTGGAGAAACATTCGCCTCATTTCACAATTCAGGCAAGGTCTTTCTTCACAACTGAGAGATAATTGGATCAGAGAGAAGGTGAAATAAACAGGGGCCTGGAAAGCTGCCATTAAATCCCCTCATCTTTCTGAGTACATAACTCACTCAGAGAATTGTGAACCTGCGGAATTCTCTGCCTGACTCTAATAACTGAGTGAATCCCTTCCTACACTCAGAGAGGTGAACGGTCTCTCCCCAGTGTGAACTCACTGGTGTATCAGCAGGTGGGATAACTGAGTGAATCCCTTCCCACACTCAGAGAGGTGAACGGCCTCTCCCCAGTGTGAACTCACTGGTGTGTCAGCAGGTGGGATAACTGAGTGAATCCCTTCCCACACTCAGAGAGGTGAACGGTCTCTCCCCAGTGTGAACTCACTGGTGTATCAGCAGGTGGGATAACTGAGTGAATCCCTTCCCACACTCAGAGAGGTGAACGGCCTCTCCCCAGTGTGAACTCACTGGTGTATCAGCAGGTGGGATAACTGAGTGAATCCCTTCCCACACTCAGAGAGGTGAACGGTCTCTCCCCAGTGTGAACTCACTGGTGTGTCAGTAGGTGGGATAACTGAGTGAATCCCTTCCCACACTCAGAGAGGTGAACGGTCTCTCCCCAGTGTGAACTCACTGGTGTATCAGCAGGTGGGATAACTGAGTGAATCCCTTCCCACACTCAGAGAGGTGAACGGCCTCTCCCCAGTGTGAACTCACTGGTGTATCAGTAGGTGGGATAACTGAGTGAATCCCGTCCCACACTCAGAGAGGTGAACGGTCTCTCCCCAGTGTGAACTCGCTGGTGTATCAGCAGGTGGGATAACTGAGTGAATCACTTCCCACACTCAGAGAGGTGAACGGTCTCTCCCCAGTGTGAACTCGCTGGTGTATCAGCAGGTGGGATAACTGAGTGAATCACTTCCCACACTCAGAGAGGTGAACGGTCTCTCCCCAGTGTGACCTCGCTGGTGTATCAGTAGGTGGGATAACTGCATTAATCCCTTCCCACATACAGAGAGGAGAACGGTCTCTCCCCAGTGTGACCTCGCTGGTGTATCAGTAGGTGGGATAACTGAGTGAATCACTTCCCACACTCAGAGAGGTGAACGGTCTCTCACCAGTGTGAACTCACTGGTGTATCAGCAGGTGGGATAACTGAGTGAATCCCTTCCCACACTCAGAGAGGTGAACGGTCTCTCCCCAGTGTGAACTCGCTGGTGTATCAGTAGGTGGGATAACTGAGTGAATCCCTTCACACACTCAGAGAATTGAACAATTTCTCCCCAGTGTGAACTCGCCGATGTGTTTCCAGCTGGGACGGATAGTTGAAACGTTTCCCACAATCCCAACATTCGCACAGTTTTTCTCCAGTGTGACTGCACTTGTGAGACGTGGCTCCAGGATGATCAGGGCTGGGAACTCAACATCCAGGGGTATTCAAAATTCAGGAAAGATACAATAAAAGGAAAAGGAGGTGTGGTAGCATTGCTGGTTAAGGAGGAGATTAAGGCAATAGTTAGGAAGGACATTAGCTTGGATGATGTGGAATCTATATGGGTAGAGCTGCAGAACACCAAAGGGCAAAAAACGTTAGTGGGAGTTGTGTACAGACCTCCAAACAGTAGTAGTGATGTTGGGGAGGGCATCAAACAGGAAATTAGGGGTGCATGCAATAAAGGTGCAGCAGTTATAATGGGTGACTTTAATATGCACATAGATTGGGTTAACCAAACTGGAAGCAATACGGTGGAGGCGGATTTCCTGGAGTGCATAAGGGATGGTTTTTTAGACCAATATGTTGAGGAACCAACTAGGGGGGAGGCCATCTTAGGCTGGGTGTTGTGTAATGAGAGAGGATTAATTAGCAATCTCGTTGTGCGAGGCCCCTTGGGAAGAGTGACCATAATATGGTGGAATTCTGCATTAGGATGGAGAATGAAACAGTTAATTCAGAGACCATGGTCCAGAACTTAAAGAAGGGTAACTTTGAAGGTATGAGGCGTGAATTGGCTAGGATAGATTGGCGAATGATACTTAAGGGGTTGACTGTGGATGGGCAATGGCAGACATTTCGAGACCGCATGGATGAACTACAACAATTGTACATTCCTGTCTTTCGTAAAAATAAAAAAGGGAAGGTGGCTCAACCGTGGCTATCAAGGGAAATCAGGGATAGTATTAAAGCCAAGGAAGTGGCATACAAATTGTCCAGAAATAGCAGCGAATCCGGGGACTGGGAGAAATTTAGAACTCAGCAGATGAGGGCAAAGGATTTGATTAGAGCAGGGAAAATGGAATACAAGAAGAAGCTTGCAGGGAACATTAAGACGGATTGCAAAAGTTTCTACAGATATGTAAAGGGAAAAAGGTTAGTAAAGACAAACGTAGGTCCCCTGCAGTCAGAATCAGGGGAAGTCATAACGGGGAACAAAGAAATGGCGGACCAATTGAACAAGTACTTTGGTTCGGTATTCACTAAGGAGGACACGAACAACCTTCCGGATATAAAAGGAGTCAGAGGGTCTAGTAAGGAGGAGGAACTGAGGGAAATCCTTATTAGTCAGGAAATTGTGTTGGGGAAATTGATGGGATTGAAGGCCGATAAGTCCCCAGGGCCTGATGGACTGCATCCCAGAGTAGTTAAGGAGGTGGCCGTGGAAATAGTGGATGCATTGCCAGTCATTTTCCAACATTCCATTGACTCTGGATCAGTTCCTATGGAGTGGAGGGTAGCCAATGTAACTCCACTTTTTAAAAAAGGAGGGAGAGAGAAAACAGGGAATTATAGATCGGTCAGCCTGACCTCAGTAGTGGGTAAAATGATGGAATCAATTATTAAGGATGTCATAGCAGTGCATTTGGAAAGAGGTGACATGATAGGTCCAAATCAGCATGGATTTGTGAAAGGGAAATCATGCTTGACAAATCTTTTGGAATTTTTTGAGGATGTTTCCAGTAGAGTGGACAAGGGAGAACCAGTTGATGTGGTATATTTGGACTTTCAGAAGGCTTTCGACAAGGTCCCACACAAGAGATTAATGTGCAAAGTTAAAGCACATGGGATTGGGGGTAGTGTGCTGACATGGATTGAGAACTGGTTGTCAGACAGAAAACAAAGAGTAGGAGTAAATGGGGACTTTTCAGAATGGCAGGCAGTGACTAGTGGGGTACCGCAATGTTCTGTGCTGGGGCCCCAGCTGTTTACACTGTACATTAATGATTTAGACGAGGGGATTAAATGTAGTATCTCCAAATTTGCGGATGACACTAAGTTGGGTGGCAGTGTGAGCTGCGAGGAGGATGCTATGAGGCTGCAGAACGACTTGGATAGGTTAGTTAATGGGCAAATGCATGGCAGATGAAGTAAAATGTGGATAAATGTGAGGTTATCCACTTTGGTGGTAAAAACAGAGAGACAGACTATTATCTGAATGGTGACAGATTAGGAAAAGGGGAGGTGCAAAGAGACCTGGGTGTCATGGTACATCAGTCATTGAAGGTTGACATGCAGGTACAGCAGGCGGTTAAGAAAGCAAATGGCATGTTGGCCTTCATAGCGAGGGGATTTGAGTACAGGGGCAGGGACGTGTTGCTACAGTTGTACAGGGCCTTGGTGAGGCCACACCTGGAGTATTGTGTACAGTTTTGGTCTCCTAACCTGAGGAATGACATTCTTGCTATTGAGGGAGTGCAGCGTAGGTTCACCAGACTGATTCCCGGGATGGCGGGACTGACCTATCAAGAAAGACTGGATCAACTGGGCTTGTATTCACTGGAGTTCAGAAGAATGAGAGGGGACCTCATAGAAACGTTTAAGATTCTGACGGGGTGAGACAGGTTGGATGCAGGAAGAATGTTCCCAATCTTGGGGAACTCCAGAACCAGGGGACACAGTCTAAGGATAAGGGGTAAGCCATTTAGGACCGAGATGAGGAGGAACTTCTTCACCCAGAGAGTGGTGAACCTGTGGAATTCTCTACCACAGAAAGTTGTTGAGGCCAATTCACTAAATATATTCAAAAAGGAGTTAGATGTAGTCCTTACTACTCGGGGGATCAAGGGATATGGCGAGAAAGCAGGAATGTGATACTGAAGTTGCATGTTCAGCCATGAACTCATTGAATGGTGGTGCAGGTTAGAAGGGCCGAATGGCCTACTCCTGCACCTATTTTCTATGTTTCTATGTTTCTATGTCTCTCCAGGTTGGATGATCGGCTGAATCCTTGCCCACACACACAGCACGTGTACAGTTTCTCCCCGCTGTGAACAGTGTTTTTTGCTTCCATGGCCAAAGGCCGAGGATATTCAGGTCCCGATGAAACTAGTGACTCCATCAGATTTGAATGTAATGTTTGGTTTGAACCTCTGGTCGACAAATCCTCCCCGTTTAATACCCTGTAAAGTGAACTTCTGTAAAGTAATGTGAAAGAATAGCATTAGAACATAAGAAATAGGAGCAGGAGAAGGCCATACGGCCCCTCGAGCCTGCCCCACTATTCAATAAGATCATGGCTGATCTGATCATGGACTCAGCTCCACTTCGCTGCCCGCTCCCCATAAACCTTTACTCCCATAATCGCTCAAAAATCTGTCTATCTCCGCCTTAAATATATTCAACGTCCAATCTTCCACAGCTCTCTGGGGCAGAGAATTCCACAGATTTACAACCCTCAAAGAAAAAATTCCTCCTCATCTCAGTTTTAAATGGGCGACCCCTTACTTTGAATCTGCGCCCCCTGGTTTTAGTTTCCCCTATGAGTGGGAACATCCTCTCTGCATCCACCTTGTCAAGCCCCCTCAGTGACCTTTTTGTTTCAATAAAATCACCTCTCTTTCTTCTTAACTCCAATGTGTAAAGGCCCAAACTACTCAAACCTTTCTTCATAAGTCAACCCCCTCACCTCAGGAATCAACCTCGTGAACCTTCTCTGAACTGCCCCCAATGTAAATATATCCTTCCTTAAAGACAGAGACCAAAACTGCACGCAGTACTCCAGGTGTGGCCGAATCAATACCCTGTCCAGTTGTAGCAGGACTTCTCTGCTTTTATACTCTATTCCCCTTGCAATCCCAGCTTCTCCAATCTATCCAGGTAACTGAAGTCCCTCATCCCTGGAATCATTCTCGTAAATCTTTCCTGCACCCTCTCGCAGGCCTTCATATTCTCCCTAAAGTGCGTTGCCCACAATTGGGCATAATGCTCCAGTTGAGGCCGAACCAATGCTTTGTGCAGGTTCATCTTAATAGCCACACTTTTGTACTCTATACTTCTATTTATGAACAGAGATACTGTCTGGAACAGTGGCTCTCAACCTTGTTGTGTTCGCGGCACACTTTCAAATACTAGAATTTTTGGCGGCACACATGAAGGGATTAAAAGGTGAACACAGGTTAAATAAAATCAAGTTTCAGAAAATTTAAAAAACATTTTATTAATCACAGTATATGAAGATATTCAACATTGTACACATGTATATTATTAATTATTTTTCATTCTGAATGTAACAATAACATAATAAACTGTAATAATAATTCCTCACGTTAATTATAGATTAATAAGTATTTTAACGTGATACTTGAACCTGACGTTTTTTAGTTATGTCACCAGTATTAGGGCGTATAACCGATAAGGCGACTCTCATTTCGTGTTCAATTCCGCCAGCTTTTTCCCATTTTTTTACATTTGATGTTCGTAAGATTTGAGAACCCTAATTCACAGAGATATGATGTTGAAAACTGCATCAGTATTATCAAGGCTTTTTTTGATATTACAGGATATTCTTCTTCAATAGAAATCCAGAACGCATCAAGAGACATACCTGAATGTTTCATTTTAAGACGACGGTCTGTAGAAATAGAAGTCAATTCTTCTTCTTGCAATGTAAGATCAAAATCTGACATACTAATTGGAGAAAATGGATTTCTTACCCAATCACACTTCTCTACATCCAAAGATGGAAAATATTTTTTGATGTTCTCTTCCAGTGATGTCAAATGCTCTATCACTATAGGAGCAACCTTTTTAATACTGTGATTTGGTATCAAAGTGAACATTTCAAGATTGTTTTCTGTTGCTCTCTTTTTCCAGATAGAAATGTTTCCTGAACAGCTAATAGCTTGTCTGCAGAGGTGAGAATGTTTACATTTGGCCCTTGCATACTGGTATTAACACTGTTAAAACAATTAAATATACCTGACAAATATGGTAACTTAGCACACCACATTTCACTCTTAAGGTATTTGCAAAAGGTATTGTTTCCTTCTCTTTCAAAAATACTGAGAATTCTTCTTTTAAGTTCAAATACACGACATAAGACATTTCCCTTTGAAAGTCATCTTACCTCTGAATGCAAAAGTAAACATTCGTGCTGTGCATCCATAGCTTTGCAGAGCTGTTTAAACAAGCGAGTTTTTGAAGCACTTGATTTTATACAATTTACAATATTAACAACTTGATCTAACAAGATTTTAATTGTAGTGGTAATGTCTTTGCAACAAGTGCTTCTCTATGCAAAAAGCAATGGGTGAATAATATATTTGGATTAATCATTTTTGCGAGGGTAATGAATCCTTTGACATGTCCCACCACAGATGGAACACCGTCCGTGCAGATTCCAACACACGAGTCCCAGGAAATTTTGAAATCTTCTAAATATGAATTCACAGAATCAAACATGTCTTGACCTCTAGTATTTTCTGGAAGTTCTCTCCAGCACAGAAATTGGTGCAATGTCTCGTTTTCATTAATGAAGTGAACAAATGATAATAATTGTGCTTTACCAATAATGTCGACCGACTCGTCGATTTGCAAAGCAAAATTCGAGTTTGTAAGTTTCTGGGATACATTTTCTTCAATGTTAGATGACATATCATTGATCCTTCTCCGAATTGTGTCGTCAGACAGCGGAATTTTTGCAATTTCTTGTTGCGCTTCATCACCAAGCATTATTTTGACAATTTTACGATATGCAGGCAAAATAAGTGAGTGAGCTATAGTATGAGACTGCATTTTCTGCACTATTAATTCAGCAACTTTTTACACTATCAGTAACATTCATTTTTCTGCAAGGTGCTGGTGCAATGCCCGACCCCTTCCGTGCTAAAGACATATATTTCTGATTCAATTGCCAACCAGAACTCCCACAGTGAGACGGATGAGTGACGAACGCCCGGAGTGGTGTAAACATTGAAACATCTTTCAGAATTCGGGGAATTCAGTTGGTGCATCGACAGGATTTAACCGTCTCACATACCAGGAGGAAAACTGGAGCTGCTTCTGTTAAATGTGGTGCAGCATTGCCGGCAGAGCCCGGCTTTCTGTACATTGTTAGTTAGAAATGTGAGCAAAATATCACTCCAATCTTTGGGTGGTTTCACGACAAACACTTGTATTATTAGTTTGGATATAATCAGTGCAGCACAAACATTACTGTGCAGGGTGTTGACGCGCTGCCAAATGACTGGAAGTAATATCAATGCTCCTGATCTTTCATGGTCCCACGGGAAATCTCCCGCAATTATAATTACATTTTTCTCATCAGCTCTCATCTCACAGTCAGTTGGAGCCCTGTGTTCAGTGCCAAGAGTCATCATCACTTCTCGGACAGAATGAGAGTTCAGTTTGTTGCCTATCCATTTTCCTGGTTACCGCCAGTTATACAGGCGGTAATGATTTACTATCCGATTATAGCAGCCGTGGGAATCTCCGGTAAGTGATTAAATTCCGTTACTGACGTCGTGAATAAAGTTGGGATTAACTTTATTCTTGCTCTTATTTCAGTAATTATATTTTTAAAATATTCTTCTCAATTCAATTAAAAGGCTGAAAGTCAGTGACTGTATTTCCCGCTCTACCTTTTTAAGTGACTGATCATTTGATGCCTTTTTAATTTTCATTAACCCTCATAAAATCTTCACATTATTTCCCCATGTCATGTCTTTCAAAGTGGTTCCGTTTTATCTGAGATGTGTGATTCAATGGATTATTTTAATCCCATTTTTCCGTGCCTGCTCTCCTTTCCCGTAACACTCGGTAATATCTGACAGATTATATTTCACTGATCATTCCGCGTGTTGTAAAATGCTCCATTGACTCCCGCTGTGGAGACAGACACTGACAGCCGATCATGGACATGTACCTGGGAATTCGGACAGTCAGGACCGGGATTTGTTCAGTCCCGTTAATCAGAATCTAGCCGCTGTTCTCGGTCTGGTTCCAGCAAAGTGCCGGATATTATTCCTGGTGATCACAATCCATGCCGAGTGTGGGATTTTGCTCCATGCAGGAACACAGACTCTCTCCCTCATCCTCGCCACTGACCGGTGACCAGCCTGTTCTCAGACTCGCCTTCACCCTCCCGGCGGAGATTGTTCTACCTTCAGCCGGTGGGAGGCAGCTGGTTTCTGTCACATCCATTCCTGCAGCGGTACAGGTCAGACCGGGAATCCGTGCTGTGAGAGAACGATTGGAACAAGGCAGCGGCGCTCTATGCAGCTGTCCTGGGTATGTCCACATTTAAAAACCCGCTTTAGATTCAATACCTGCATTTTAACCAAAGCACCGTCTCCATGCCGGGTCATGGTCCCTTTATACTAATCGCACACATTTATTGTTCAGACCAAACGCTTGCAGGGTGATAGAACATCGACTGTACCCTCAGTAAGTCTGTCCGCTCGTGATCCACACACATTCACTTTAATTTCGCTTCAGATACTGAGAGATAGAGGAATTTCTAGTCACATTTACCCACCCGGTCTCCATATCCCTTTATCGTCTCTTCCTCCAGCCACGGACCCAATCTACTTTGAATTCTGACAGTTTCTGCCTCAACCTCTATCCATGTAACTGAACTCCACCGCCTCCCCAATCCCTGTAAAAAAAAGCTTCTCCCGCTCTCTCTTGTCTCTGTTCCATTGTCTTCTATTTCATCTACTTTCTGCAGCTCCTCATTCTGCAACACACATCTACTGGAATCAGTCTGCTTCTATCTACCTTCTTCCATCCTGTCAATAATTTTGAACACATCTGTCATATCGCCCTGTAATCTGTGTCTGTATTACATTCCTCTACCTCACATTTCCAGGTTATGTGGCAGAGCCCAGGGTATCGAACCAGTGTGTTTTATCACCCATTGTACCACTGACTAACTTTCCCACTTCAGTTGGGAGACTGAAATCTCACATTCCGTCTCCTGTGTTCCCATCACCTTGTACTAATAAATTGCATTGCATGTTTATGTTTGAAGAAATATGGTCAGCATTAAAGTCCAATATTACGGCTGTTTTCTTTTTAACACTCTGCAGAGGCTGTTTGAAGAGGTTACTCAATGAGAACAGATTGAAGTGAGTTGTCTCACTGTCCCGCAGACTCTCACACATCTCAGGATCAATGCAGCCTAATGCTCCTACTGCAAGTTTCGCCCCTGTAGTACTAAGAGTATCTCTGACTATATGAGCTCACATGGTCCGTTGTAACATGTGCCGCACCAAGAGTCCCCATCATTTCTCAGAGATCAATACAGTTTGACTTATTGTATTACCATTTGTGGTGTTCCAGTTCTCGGCTTGGTAATTGGTGTTCCCGGTGACGTGCTTAGTTTGTGAAGCAAAAGCGCCAAATTGTTATTTCCATTCAATATTGTGTCAGCTGCGGTAATTTTAACAATAAATATGATCAGTACTCGGTGCATTGGAATGTCTGTTCCCATCGTCTCAAATTGTATTACAGTGTCAGTTAAGGCCCTGCTTTGATTATGTTTTTCAGTTATTATTCGTAAAAATGGGAACCCACGTAATTGGCGGTAATCTTACGACTTGGTTCGATAGTTGGTTGCACGGAAGGAACCACAGAATAGAGTTAAATGTTGACCGAATTTTGGCTTTTACACAAGGGGGAAGATATTTACAACTGAGGAAGTGCTGTTCAGAGATTTGGTCAGATCTCATTTCGAATATATACGTTGAGTTTTGTGCAGCATATCGCATGATATATGGATTGGCCTTCGAGGGGTTTCAGCGCAAGTTAACCAGACTGATACCACGGTTTAAAGTATTCAAATATGAGGAAAGTTTACCTAACTTTGCCTTGCATTCCATTGTGTTTAGAAGGGTGAAACGTGATATAACCGAGCTATTTAAATAGATAAAGGTGTTCGATAGTGTCGGCACAGAAACTGTTTCCTATGACGGTGTAATCTGAACCAGAAGGCGTTATCTTAAAATTGGAGCTCGGCCATTTAGGAGTGACATCAGTAAACACTTTCTCACACAAAGTTTAGTCGAAATTTACACTCGTTCTCCCAAAATCCTGTCAATTAATGGTCAGTTGTAAATTTTACAGACTCTGATCGATAGATTTGTTAAGGTCAGGGTATCAAGGGATATTGAACCAAGACGGTAATTGGAGTTAGGGTGCCGATCACCCATGGTCTACTGGAATGGTGGAAAAGGCTTGTGGGGCAGAATGATCTAATCCTGCGTTCCTATCCGTCAAGCACCAGAGTCATTTCTGCAATGAGATTTCCGTTAATCGCAGGTCCAATTTCAGTGTATCTGAATGTTCTACAGGAAAAAATATCCGATGATATTATTGCAGCCTATAGAGATTCCAGCACTCATTTTAACAGGTTACCGATTGTATAAATCCGTGTCTCGCTGTATTACCTGGAGGGCCTGGTCATTGCTCTGTCGGTCCTGAGGTGATTATTTGTCAGGTTTGGGTCACTATCGGAAATTCCGAGAATATCTGTCCTCCATTCCCTCCAATCTTTGCGAGATGTTTATTGATATTACAATGTTTTTGAATCTCCGACTCAAAATCTAACATTGTTTTTCATGGAATGTCTCGGAGCAATGCGGTTCTAAGTGAGAATGAGCCCAGTATTCACACAGTGGGATGTCGTTAGAGTGTGGAATTGTTTCAATTAATCGTTAGCAGCGTCAGGAACCCCTCGCTAATGTTCTCCTCTTTGCATGCTCTGGGTAACTTATCTACCTGGCCTTTAAATGTAACAGCCGGGGCTCCCATCTGAATCAGAAGTTTTTGGGTTTGATATCCTGTCGAAAATCTAGTCTGACATTCGCATGGCATTCGCATGGCAGTTTTTCCGAATAACGCAAACCTTAGCCAACTTTACCAACCAGATGTTGTGTTTGTGGACCTTGATGTAGTATATATATACATTCAGTTACATTACAAGGTATGTTACGAAGTTGCAGAAACCATCTTCTGACAAACAGTGAAAGGCCACATTAACTTTGCTGGAGTGTAAAATACACGTGTTTTATTTCACGCCATTTCGGACAAATACGGTTGTGTTTTAAGGAAATCCTGAAACCATAGTGGTGATGTATTTATTCAGAGCTGAATTCGTGCACCAAGCACAGTTATGGTCCGTAGCCACAAATTTCATTTTTAAATATTTGCAATCAGTTGTACACACATGTAATGATTATATTTGTGACATTGCACTGGCAGTGGAACCGGTGACTGAAGGGATGGAGGGCTTGGAAAATAGAAATATTAAGACACAGTAATAATGATATATTGATTTGTAACTGGCAATAGTGGTGGTTGGATTCAGTGAGAGAAGGACATTGTTTCCATTTTTGTCCTCTCATTATATAGCAGCTTCAATTAGAAACAAGAATAATTGTCAAATCGTTTTGTTACGAGAATATTTGTTAATCAGGTATCACCAATATTTAAACTGTGACCCTGTTTAAGCAGAGGAGATAATGAATGAATTGACAATGACATTTCTGCAGCCACCAATCTCCCCCAATATCCCCTCACCATAACCTTTGATGCCCTATTTCCTATTAAAACAATCAATCTCTCTCACCCTGGCCTTTCCCCTGGTACAGCCCTCATTCTCGCTCACTCAAGTACAAGGGCCGCAGACTTGTACGGATGTGTCGGACAACTGATTTAACCATTCTACGCCAGATTTGGCTAGACTGCATAAAGTATTATCGGGCCCTACACGTGTCTGCTAAAACTGCTCACTATTCCAACATCATTCTAGAATGGAAATATAACCCCCGGCTACTATTCTCGACTGTTAACCATCTTGTTAAACTCCTCTCCCCAGTCTCCAACACACTCACCTCCAACAACAAGTGTGAGTAGCTCATGGAATTATTTATCTCAAAGATTGAGACCATCCAATCAGCTGCCTCTGCCACTTCGCTTCCTTCCTCTAGCCCAACAGGTCAAACATCATCTAACTTTCCACCCTGCCCGAGCCATGAAGTCGCATCTCTCTCTAGTCTCTCCCTGATCTGCCCCTCTTGACCTCTCCATGCTCATCTTATCCATGAGACCCACTTCCTGCTCACTTGATCTTGACCCTATTCCCACCAAGCTCCTCTCCTTCAAATCTACCGTCATCACCCCTCTGCTCAAAAAACAACCCTTCACCACACTGGCCTTGCAAGCTACCGCTCTCTCTCCAACCTTAATTTCCACTCCAAAGTCCTTGAACATGTTGTCACCTCCCGGAACTCCATGTTTGAAACCCTTCAGTCTGGTATTGACCATGCCACACTACCGAAACTGCTCTTATCAAAGTCACAAATGGCATCCTTTGTGACATTGACAAAGATAAACTTTCCCTCCTCATCATTCTCGACCAGTCCGCAGCCTTTGATATGGTTGAGTGCTCCATTTTCCACCAATGGCTCTCCAACTGGGTGGGAGTGCACATGCCTGGTTCCATCCGTATCTCCCTAATCGTAGCCAGAACATCACTTGCATTCGCTTCTATTCTCACGATAAATCGTTGCATATCGTGTTCCCCAGGAATTTATCATTGGCCCCCACATGTTCTCCACGATATGATGCTCCTTGCCGACATCATCCGAAAACACAGCTTCAGTTTCCACATGTAGACTGCTGATACCTAGCTCTACCTCACCCCCACTTCTCTCGAGGCCTCCAAACTCTCTAAATTGGCAGACTGCTTGTCTGACATTCAGTACTTGTTGAGCAGAAATGTTGTCCAATTAAATATTGGGAATACCGATGGAATTTTCTTTGGGTCCCGCCACAAACTGTGTTCACTAACCAAATACTCGATCCCTCTCCCGTGTTCTGTCTGTGACTGAACCAGACAGTTCGCAATCTAGCTATCATATTAGAACGGGAAATAATATTCTGGCCATATATCTGCAGCATATATAAATGCACCTGTTTCCACCTCCATAACATTGCCCGTCTCCGCCCCTGCCTCAGTTCCTCTGCTGATGAAACCTCCATCCATGCCTTAATTACCTCTAGTTTGTACAGCTCCAACACACTCCTGGCTGACCTTCTACATTCTACCCTATGTAAACTTGAGGTCATTCAAAACTCGCCAGTGCATGTCCAATCTCGCACGAAATCCCACCTGTGCTCGCTGAGCCACATTGATCCCGGTTCAACAATACCTCGATTCCAAAATTATCCTTCTTTGTACAAATCCCTCCATGGCCTCGTCCCTCGCTATCTCTGTAATCTGCTTTAGCATCGCAACCTCCCAAGATGTCTGCGCTCCTCAAATTCTACCCTCTTGTGCATCCCTGATTATAACTGCTCAACCATTGGTGGCCGTGCCTTCAGCTGTCCGAGCCCTGAGCTCTTGAACAGCCTCCCTAAATCCTCACCGCCTCTATACCTCCCTTTCTTCCTTGAAGACAGTGCTTATAACCTACCTCTGACCAAACTTTTGGTAATCGGTCCTAATTTATTCTTATGTGGCTCGGTGCCAAATTTATTTGTTATGTCTTATAACACTCCTGTGAAGCACCTCGGGAAGTTTTATAAAGGCGCTATATAAGTAGAAATTATTGTTGTTGTTGTAATAATGTTACAATTGTTGAATTAATTAAATGATTTGACAAATACTGAACAGGAGACATGATTTTACCAACTTTTATGAGGTTGTATAGTTCAGATACATAAATTACTGACAGATTTGGTCGTTTGCAATGTCCAGTCGGAAATATTATCTCCTCATATCTTCGCCATTATTTCATGCAGCTCACCAGCTAACAACTCTGTGGAGCACCGTCACCACACGGACTGCAGCGGTTCAAGAAGGCCCACCTCCGTCTTGTAAACAGCACAGGACGGCACATTTCTTGTGTTTGATTCAGAGTTACTGTGTCCATTTTTCTCTGTAGATTTCTATTATACTTCTGTATTCATGGTAACCACCCCCCCACCCCACATACCACACACTCATACTTAACTATATTAATATTATATACCCATGTGATTTAATTTCCAGCTAAGACTGTATTGTCTAAACACAGTTGAACGGGAATGCAGTTAATTATTTCTACTCCAGCCGCGTTATCTTGTTCAGGATATATTTTCAGTGCTGATGTTTCTTTTGTATATGTAGTCTTTCTCTCGCTCTCTGCCTTTCTCTATTTTTTTACAAATGAACACATGGAGCTCTTTACGTATATCAAGTTGGAACAACTGCTTTGTATCACACTATTCTGCACACCAAAGGAATCCGAATCAAACACTTCTGAGCATATCTTACATTGTTGATAGATTGCGCTGGAAGCTCAGGTATATATAATGTCCCACATCCGCTGGGATGTATTTTCCGCCAGTCTTTCTCACCAGAGATACAGATTCTCCATATTGCTAAGTGCCGGATTAATATTAAAGATGGATTCTGCCAATTCAGAGCTTAGACTTCACCACGGAGCTTTTCTGAAGCTCAATCTCGGCAGGTATCTCCTGGGCTGGACTACAGCCTCTATTGTCACTTGTACTGTATCTTTGCTTCGGTCTGGAGATCGCCACCCACAACTCCCTCTGAAGTTTGCTCCATTATTAGAGGCGTCAAAAGCGAGGAGAAGATTATGCCCCTTGTGCCATTGTGTACTTTGGAATGTATATTTTTCCTAGGATTACAGAAGAAGGTGCAAGATAAGGTTGTTTGTTCATGATCACATCTGAACTTCTCCCCCTTGTGGTTATTGTTAGAGTTTGTCCAGATGGGGGTTGCACTGTCCAAGGCACCAATGCAAAGACCTGCGACTTCCGGCCAAGAAGTCAGTTGATCAGATTAAATGTTTATCTGGTGGATTATAAACGTAACTGTTGTAACTTGGTTGAGTTGAAACATATCAACTCCCCTATTATCGTGGTGTTTGACAGTAGTTTGTCCAAAGGTCTTTAATCCTAGAAACAGTCTGCGAATACAACATGAGAACTCTGAGCCATTTCGTGCCCACACCTTGTATCCGCTCCCCTTTCCTGTCCACGGACCCAAATCCCGCACTTTGTCTCACCCTCGGTTGTTCCCCTTTAGCATTCACTGCATTTCGGTCTGGGGGCATTCTCAGCTCTGCCCAAACATCTCCCAATTGAGAATTGACCATTCACGACTTATTTTCAATTAGTTTTCTGTTCATTTCTTCTTCCGTCACTGAACTGCTACTTTTCGCAATTATCCATAACTCCTTCTCACACTGTCCATTTATTTATACATTTAAATGGCCAGTAGTTTACTCGGATCTCCGGTGGATTTCTACACCACTTTCTACGAAGTTGCAGTGGCAGAAGGGTAACAGCTCCGAGGAAATTTCCAGAGTCTATATGTCTATTCTATACTCTTTGTGAATCGTTTATTTTCGGGTATTTAACGCACACTCATAGATATTTAACATTGCAATTGTATGTTAAAATCCTGTTCTGCTAGACAATTCTAGCAGCGGTAAAGAGTTCAGTTCCAGTCCCCAGATCCTGCAGTAAAGTACATTTCACACCAAATCCTGTGTAACTGGCTCCCTTGCTGTAACCTGACGCCTGATTCCCTGGTTCTGTTTGTTTCACTTTTACAGCTAATGTGGTGACGATTGTGATCCTGTCCCGGGGAAAGTGCGGTCTCTCCAGATGTATCACTCGCTACCTGGTGGCCATGTCAGCGGCGGATCTACTGATCATTATCACTGATGTGATACTGGTTCGGATTAATGATTATTATTTCCCGACTACCTTCCTGTACATCACACCTGTGTGTTCTTTCCTCATAGCGCTGATTCGTGCAGTCACCGATATTTCTGTCTGGTTCACAATCGCTTTCACTTTCGATCGTTTTGTTACCATTTGTTGCCAGAAGCTGAGGACTAAATATTGCATCGAAAAAACTGCATCCCTGGTTATAGGAACCGTGTGCCTGCTGTTCTGTATAAAAAACATCCCCTGGTTCTTTACTTTTGAACCCAACTATACAATCGACAATGTACCCTGGTTGTGTAATGTAAAACCCGAGTATTACACTGTAACTGCTTGGGTAACATTTGGCTGGATTAACCGTTGTTTAACCCCACTGCTCCCAATATTCCTGATATTGCTGCTCAATGCTCTGACTGTAGAATACATTTTGGCGGCCAACAGAGTCCGCAGGAGGCTGAGGGGCAGCAAGAAAGATGAGAATCACAATGATCCGGAGATGGAGAACCGAAGGAAATCCATCATCTTACTCTTCACTATATCCGGTAACTTCATACTGCTCTGGGCAACCTATGTGATATTTTTCTTATTAATGCGAATTACAAACCAGTATTATTATACAGGTTACAATGATCCGATGCTTATTGCAGACTATACCAGCTATATGCTGCTGCTTTTGAGCTGCTGTACAAACACGTGTATTTATGCAGTAACCCAGAGTAAATTCAGAGATGAGCTGAAAAATGGGTTGAAGTATCCTCTGAGAATAATATTTAATTTAGTTCAGGAAAGAAAAGTTCAGAGCAATTCCCAACATTAGATCTGCATTACATCACATATCGTATCCTGAGTTATATTTTACCTGAACCTCAGCAGGCTACAACTCAGGCCCAGGCTTCTTCAGACATAACACTGGGCAATATCTGACAAGGCCTACGGTTTCCTATGTAAGTGTCTGTGAACAAGGTAGAAGACCATTATGTAGACAGTGGTTTATAATAGCAGTAGCAGTTTAATTGGATTAAATCATGCTCCTGGACACAAAGAGATACAAGTCCCAGCATTGAGGTTTCGGATTTTGTGACCATGGAATGTTTATTGCCGGATGAACATCAGAACACGTGGGTTATCCCAGGGTAGTGTAAAAGGAGAATACACCTTTCGATTTAATAGCTGAAGAATATCAGGAAGTGAATGATAACTGTGTTGGTTTTTGTGTGTGGAAATACCTGGAGAATAATAAACAGATCATTATATCAATCAGCATGAATTGTCTTTGAAAGTTTACATTCTCCAGTTCACGAACAGCTTCTCCATCACCTGCGGCTCTGTGGAATTTATTGGAACTGAAGTGATGTTCATTGTGGACCTGATTCCATTGTCCTGGTGTCTGTGAACGGTGGTGTTTCCAGCAGTGAGTCCCTTTTCCCACTGTCTATGTACAATGGTGTTTGCAGAGTAACAACACCACTGGCAATGAGAACCAGTAGCACGGTGTGTGGACAGCTGCAGACTCTTCTCAGGAAGAAATGACCCAGGTGGCCATTACCTGCTGTCAGATATCTGTGACCACAGGTCAGATTGGGCACCGTGACAGCAATGTGATTCTAACCTTGTGAACAGTAAAATAGTGTCGCTTTCATCGAGCTCTCCTTCACCGAAAACATACTGAGGCTCACTTTCTGCATGAAAACCCCGCCATTGTCCTAACTCATGCACTGCATATCCGGTATCAGGGTCCAGTGATCCAGACCCAGCTGAAGTGTGTGTGAATGTAAGGCTCACTGTGTGAGGGACCAGTCTCAGGGTCCAGTGATCCAGACCCAGCTGAAGTGTGTGTGAATGTGAGGCTCACTGTGTGAGGGACCAGTCTCAGGGTCCAGTGATCCAGACCCAGCTGAAGTGTGTGTGAATGTGAGGCTCAGTGTGTGAGGGACCAGCCTCAGGGTCCAGTGATCCAGACCCAGCTGAAGTGTGTGTGAATGTAAGGCTCACTGTGTGAGGGACCAGCCTCAGGGTCCAGTGATCCAGACCCAGCTGAAGTGTGTGTGAATGTGAGGCTCAGTGTGTGAGGGACCAGTCTCAGGGTCCAGTGATCCAGACCCAGCTGAAGTGTGTGTGAATGTGAGGCTCAGTGTGTGAGGGACCAGTCTCAGGGTCCAGTGATCCAGACCCAGCTGAAGTGTGTGTGAATGTGAGACTCAGTGTGTGAGGTACCAGCCTCAGGGTCCAGTGATCCAGACCCAGCTGAAGTGTGTGTGAATGTGAGGCTCAGTGTGTGAGGGACCAGTCTCAGGGTCCAGTGATCCAGACCCAGCTGAAGTGTGTGTGAATGTAAGGCTCACTGTGTGAGGGACCAGCCTCAGGGTCCAGTGATTCAGACACAGCTGAAGAGTGTGTGAATGTGAGGCTCAGTGTTTGAGGGACCAGCCTCAGGGTCCAGTGATCCAGACCCAGCTGAAGTGTGTGTGAATGTAAGGGCTCAGTGTGTGAGGGACCAGCCTCAGGGTCCAGTGATCCAGACCCAGCTGAAGTGTGTGTGAATGTGATGCTCAGTGTGTGAGGGACCAGCGTCAGGGTCCAGTGATCCAGACCCAGTTGAAGTGTGTGTGAATGTAAGGGCTCAGTGTGTGAGGGACCAGCAGCCTCAGGGTCCAGAGATCCAGACCCAGCTGAAGTGTGTGTGAATGTAAGGGTTCAGTGTGTGAGGGACCAGCCTCAGGGTCCAGTGATCCAGACCCAGCTGAAGTGTGTGTGAATGTAAGGGTTCAGTGTGTGAGGGACCAGCCTCAGGGTCCAGTGATCCAGACCCAGTTGAAGAGTGTGTGAATGTGAGGATCAGTGTGTGAGGGACCAGTCTCAGGGTCCAGTGAACCAGACCGAGCTGAAGTGTGTGTGAATGTGAGGCTCAGTGTGTGAGGGACCAGTCTCAGGGTCCAGTGATCCAGACCCAGCTGAAGTGTGTATGAATGTGAGGCTCAGTGTGTGAGGGACCAGCCCCTCACACAGATATGCCTCACATCCCTCACTGTAATACTGATATACACCACACCACTCACTGTAACACTTATATACCTCACACCCCTCACTGTAACACTGATATACCCCACACCCCTCACTGTAACACTGATACACCCCACACCCCTCACTGTAACACTGATATACCCCACACAACTCATATAACACTGATATACCCGATACCCCTCACTGTAACACTGATCTCCCCCACACCCTTCACTGTAACACTGATCTACCCCACACCCCTCACATTAACACTGATATACCACACACCCCTCATATTAACACTGATATACCCCACAGCCCTTATGATAACACTGATATACACCACACCACTCACTGTAACACTGATATAATCCACACCCCATATTGTAACAATTATCTCCCCCACACACCTCACTGTAACACTTATATACCTCACATCCCTCTCTGTAACACTGATATATCCCACACCCCTCACTGTAACACTGATATACCTCACATCCCTCACTGTAATACTGATATACCCCACACCCCTCACTGAAACACTTATATACCTCACACCCCTCACTGTAACACTGAAATACCCCACACCCCTCACTGTAACACTGATATACCCCACAACCCTCACTGTAACACTGATTATCCCCACATCCCTCCATGTAACGCCGTTATACCCCACACCCCTCACTGTAACACTGATGTACACCACACTCCTCACTGGAACACTGATATACACCACACCCCTCACTGTAACAATGATATACCCCACACCCCTCACTGTAACACTGATTGTCCCCGCACCCATCTCTTTAACAATGATATACCCCGCACCCTTCACTGTAATACTGATATAACTCGCACCCCTTACTGTAACACTGATATACCCCACACCCATCACTGTAACACTGATATACCCCACACCCCTCACTGTAACATCGATATACCCCACACATCTCATTTTAACACTGAGATACCCCACACAACTCATACACCACTGATATACCTGATACCCCTCACTGTAACACTGATACACCCCACACTCCACACATTAAGTCTGATATACCCCACACCCCTCACGATAAGACTGATATACAACACACCACTCACTGTAACACTGCTATAATCCACACCCCTCATTGTAACAATTAACTACCCCACACCCCTCACTATGACACTTATATACCTCACACCCCTCACCGTAACACTGATATACCTCACATCCCTCACTGTAATACTGACATATCCCACAACCCTCACTGTAACACTGATATACCCCACACCCCTCACTATAACACTGATATACCCCACACCCCTCACTGAAACACTGATATACCCCACTCCCCTCACTGTAACAATGATAACCCCCGCACCCCTCACTTCAACACTGATATACACACACCCCTCACTGTAACACTGTTATACCACAAACCCCTCACTGTAACACTGATATACCCCACACCCGACATTGTAACACTGCTATACCCGACACCACTCACTATAATACTGATATACCTCACACCCCTCAATGTAACGCTGATATACACACACCCCTCACTGTAACACTGATATACACCACACCCCTCACTTTAACACTGATACACCACACACTCCTCACTGTAACACTGATATACCACACATCCCTCACTGTAACACTGATATACCCCACACCCCTCACAGCAACACTGATACACCCCACACACCTCACTGTAACACTGATATACCCCACAGCTCTCACTGTCTGATATACGCCACAACACTCACTGTAACACTGACATACCCTGCACCTCTCACTGTAACACTTATATATACCACACCTCTCACTGTAACACTGAATCACCCCACACACCTCACAGTAACACTCTTATACTCCACCCTCTCATAGTAACACTGAAATACCCCACACCCCTCACTGTAACACTGTTATACTCCACCCTCTGATAGTAACACTGATATACCCCACACCCCTCACTGTAACACTGATAGAACTCACACCCTTCAGCATAACACCGATTAACCCCACACACCTCACTGTAATACTGATATACCCCACACCCCTCACTGTAACACTGATATACCCCACATCCCTTACTGGAATACTGATATACCCCACACCCCTCACTGTTAGACTGGTATAGCCACACCCCTCACTGTAACACTGAGATATCCCACACAGCTCACTGTAACACTGATATTGCTCACAACCCTTACTGTAACACTGATATATCCCACACCGTCACTGTAACACTGGTACAGCCCACAGCCCTCACTTTAACAGTGATATACCACACACCCCTCACTATAACACGGATATACCCCACACCCCTCACTATAACACACTGATATACCACACATCCCTCACTGTAACACTGATATACCGCACACCACTCACTTTAACAATGATATACCACACACCCCTCACTGTAACACTGTTATGCTCCAACCTCTCATAGTAACACTGATATATCCCACACCTCTCACTTTAACACTGATATACCTCACACCTCTCACTGGAACACCGATATACCGCACACCCCTCAGTGCAACACTGAATTTCTCCACACACCTCACAGTAACACTGTTATACTCCACCCTCTCATAGTAACACTGATATACCCCACACCCCTCACTGTAACACTGATATAACTCACACCCTTAAGGGTAACACCGATTAACCCCACACCTCTCACTTTAACACGGATATACCCCACAACACTCACTGTAACACTGATGTACCCTACACCTCTCACTTTAACACTGATATACCCCACACCCCTCACTATAACACTGATATACCCCACACCCCTCACTGAAACACTGATATACCCCACTCCCCTCACTGTAACAATGATAACCCCCGCACCCCTCACTTCAACACTGATATACACACACCCCTCACTGTAACACTGTTATACCACAAACCCCTCACTGTAACACTGATATACCCCACACCCGACATTGTAACACTGCTATACCCGACACCACTCACTATAATACTGATATACCTCACACCCCTCAATGTAACACTGATATACACACACCCCTCACTGTAACACTGATATACCCCAAACCCCTCACTGTAACACTGATATACACCACACCCCTCACTTTAACACTGATACACCACACACTCCTCACTGTAACACTGATATACCACACATCCCTCACTGTAACACTGATATACCCCACACCCCTCACAGCAACACTGATACACCCCACACTCCTCACTGTAACACTGATATACCCCACAGCTCTCACTGTCTGATATACGCCACAGCACTCACTGTAACACTGACATACCCTGCACCTCTCACTGTAACACTTATATATACCACACCTCTCACTGTAACACGGATATACCCCACAACACTCACTGTAACACTGATGTACCCTACACCTCTCACTTTAACACTGATATATCCCACACCCGTCATTGTAACACTGATATACCCCACACCCCTCACTGTAACACTGATATACCCCACACCCCACATTGTAACACTGCTATACACCACACCACTCACTATAATACTGATATACCCCACACCCCTCAATGTAACACTGAAATACCCCGCACCCCTTACTGTAATACTGATATTCCCCACACCCCTCACTGTAACACACAGATATACCTCACACCTCTCACTGTAATGCTGATATACTCCACACCCCTTTCTGTAAAACTGATATACACCACAACCCTCACTGTAACACTGATATACACCACACCTCTCACTTTAACACTGAAACACCCCACACCCCTCACTGTAACACTGATATAACACACATCCCTCACTGTAACACTGATATACCCCACACCCCTGATGTAACATTGATATACTCCACAGCAATCACTTTAACACTGTTATACTCCACCCTCTCATAGTAACACTGATATACCCCACACCTCTCACTGTAACACTGATTTACCTCACACCTCTAACTGCAACATCGATATACCTCACACACCTCACTGTAACACTGATTTTCCCCACACACCTCACAGTAACAATCTTATACTCCACCCTCTCATAGTAACACTGATATACCCCACACCCCTCACTCTAACACTGTTATACTCCACCCTCTGATAGTAACACTGATATACCGCACACCCCTCACTGTAACACTGTTATAACTCACACCCTTCAGGGTAACACCGATTAACCCCACACACCTCACTGTAATACTGATATACCCCACACCCACACTGTAACACTGATATACCCCACACCCCTTACTGTAATACTGATATACCCCACATCCCTCACTGTAACACTGATATAGCTCACACCCCTCACTGTAACACTGATATATCCCACACGCCTCACTCAAACACTGGTATAGCCACATCCCTCACTGTAGCAATGATATACCCCACACACCTCACTGTAACACTGATATTGCTCACAACCCTTATTGCAACACTGATATATCCCAAAACCGTCACTCTAACACTGGTACAGCCCACAGCCCTCACTTTAACATTGATATACCCCACACCCCTCACTATAACACTGATATACCCCACACCCCTCACTATAATACTGATCCACCTCTCACCCCTCACTGTAACACTGATATAGCCCACACCCCTCACTGTAACACTGATATAGCCCACAACCCTCACTGTAACACACTGATATACCACACAACCCTCACTGTAACACTGATATACCACACACCCCTCACTGTAACACTTTTATGCTCCACCCTCTCATAGTAACACTGATATATCCCACACCTCTCACATTAACACTGATATACCTCACACCTCTCACTGTAACACCGATATACCGCTTACCCCTCACTGCAAAACTGATTTTCCCCACACACCTCACAGGAGCACTGTTATACACCACCCTCTCATAGTAACACTGATATACCTCACACCCCTCACTGTAACACTAATATAACTCACACCCTTCAGAGTAACAACGATTAACCCCACACCTCTCACTTTAACACGGATATACCCCACAACACTCACTGTAACACTGATGTACCCTACACCTCTCACTGTAACACTGATATATCCCACACCTCTCACTTTTACACTGATGCACCCCACACCCCTCACTGTAACACTGATATAACTCACACCTCTAACTGTAACACTGATATACCTCACACCTTTCACTTTAACACCGATATACCCCACACCCCTCACTGTAATACTGGTATACCCACACTCCTGATGTAACACTGATATACCCCACACCTCTCACTGTAACACTGATATAACACTCACCCCTCACTGTAACAGTGATATACCCCACAACTCTCACTGTAACACTGATGTACCCCATACACATCAATGTGACATTGATATGCCACACACCCCTCACTTTAACACTGATATACCCCACACCCCACATTGTTACACTGCTATACCCCACACCCCTCACTATAATACTGATATAGCCCACACCGCTCAATGTAACACTGATATACCCCACACATCTTACTGTAATACTGATATACCCCACACCGCTCACTGTAACACACAGATATACCTCACACCCCTCACTGTAATACTGATATACCCCACACCCCTCTCTGTAAAACTGATATACACCACAACCCTCACTGTAAAACTGATATACACCACACCCCCACTTTAACACTGATACACCCCACACCCCTCACTGTAACACTGATATACTACACATCCCTCACTGTAACACTGATATACCCCACACCTCTCACTGTAACACTGATATACGCCACACCCATCATGGTAACACTGATATACCCCACACCCCTCACTGTAACACTAATATAACTCACACCCTTCAGGGTAACAACGATTAACCCCACACCTCTCACTTTAACACGGATATACCCCACAACACTCACTGTAACACAGATGTACCCTACACCTCTCACTGTAACACTGATATATTCCACACCTCTCACTGTTACACTGATGCACCCCACACCCCTCACTGTAACACTGATATAACTCACACCTCTAATTGTAACACTGATACACCTCACACCTTTCAAATTAACACCGATATACCCCACACCCCTCACTGTAACACTGATATACCACTCACCTCTCACTGTAACAGTGATATACCCCACAACTCTCACTGTAACACTGATATACCACTCACCCCTCACTGTAACAGTGATATACCCCACAACTCTCACTGTAACACTGATGTACCCCATACACATCAATGTAACACTGATATGCTACACACCCTTCACTGTAACACCGATATATACCACACCCCTCACTGTAACACTGATATACGCCACACCCGTCTGTGTAACACTGATATACCGCACACCCCTCACTGTAACACTGATATACCCCACACCCCACATTGTAACACTGCTATACCCCACACCCCTCACTATAATACTGATATACCCCACACCGCTCACTGTAAAACTGATATACACCACAACCCTCACTGTAAAACTGATATACACCACACCCCCACTTTAACACTGATACAACCCACACCCCTCACTGTAACACTGATATACTACACATCCCTCACTGTAACAATGATATACCCCACACCTCTCACTGTAACACTGATATACGCCACACCCATCATGGTAACACTGATATACCCCACACCCCTCAATGTAACACTAATATAACTCACACCCTTCAGGGTAACAACGATTAACCCCACACCTCTCACTTTAACACGGATATACCCCACAACACTCACTGTAACACTGATGTACCCTACACCTCTCACTGTAACACTGATATATCCCACACCTCTCACTGTTACACTGATATACCTCACACCTTTCACTTTAACACCGATATACCCCACACCCCTCACTGTAATACTGATATACCCACACTCCTGATGTAACACTGATATACCCCACACCTCTCACTGTAACACTGATATACCACTCACCCCTCACTGTAACAGTGATATACCCCACAACTCTCACTGTAACACTGATGTACCCCATACACATCAATGTAACACTGATATGCTACACACCCCTCACTGTAACACTGATATACCCCACACCTCTCACTGTAACACTGATAAACGCCACACCCCTCACTGTAACACTGATGCAACCCACACCCCTCACTGTAACACTGATATACCTCACACCCCTCAGTGTAACACTGATATACCTCACACCCCTAACTGTAACATTGATATACCCCACACACCTCACAGTAACAATGATATACATCACACCCTTCACTGTAACACCGATATACACCACACCCCTCACTGTAACACTGATATACCCCACAACCCTCACTGTAACACTGATATACCCCACACCCCTCATTGTAAAACTGATATAACCCACACCCCTCACTGTAACTATGATATACCCCACACCCCGCAATGTAACACTGTTATACTCCAGCCTCTCAAAGTAACACTGAAATACCCCACACCCCTCTCTGTAACACTGATATACCTCACACCCCTCACTGTAACACCGATATACCGCACACCCCTCACTGTAACACCGATATATCCCACACCCGTCACTGTAACACTGATATACCGCAACCCCCTCACTGTAACATTGATATACCCCACACCCCACATTGTAACACTGCTATACCCCACACCCCTCACTAAAATACTGATATACCCCACACCGCTCAATGTAACACTGATATACCCCACACCCCTTACTGTAATACTGATATACCCCACACCGCTCACTGTAACACACAGATATACCTCACACCCCTCACTGTAATACTGATATGCCCCACACCCCTCTCTGTAAAACTGATATACACCACAACCCTCACTGTAAAACTGATATACACCACACCCCCACTTTAACACTGATACATCCCACACCCCTCACTGTAACAGTGATATACTACACATCCCTCACTGTAACACTGATATACCCCACACCTCTCACTGTAACACTGATATACGCCACACCCATCATGGTAACACTGATATACCCCACTCCTCTCACTTTAACACGGATATACGCCATAACACTCACTGTAACACTGATATACCCTACACCTCTCACTGTAACACTGAATCACCTCACACCCCTCACTGTAACACTGATATACCTCACATAATTCACTGTAACACGGATATAACCCACACCCCTGATGTAACACTGAGATACCCGACACCTCTCATTGTAAAACTGTTATACCCCATACCCCTCACTGTAACACTGATATACCCCACATCCCTCACTGTAACACTGTTATGCTCCACCCTCTCATAATAACACTGATATACCCCACACCTCTCATTGTAACACTGATATACCTCACACCTTTCACTGTAACACCGATACACCGCCCACCCCTCACTGCAACACTGATTTTCCCCACACACCTCACAGTAACACTGTTATACTCCATCCTCTCATAGTAACACTGATATACCCCACACCCCTCACTGTAACACGGATATAACTCACACCCTTCAGGGTTACACCGATTAACCCCCACACCTATCACTTTTACACTGATATACCCCACACACCTCACTGTAATACTGATATACCCCACATCGCAAACTGTAACACTGATATACCCCACACCCCTTACTGTAATACTGATATACCCCACACCCCTCACTGCGACACTGATATAGCTCACACCCCTCACTTAAACACTGATATATCCCACACCGTCACTATAACACTGGTACAGCCCACAGCCCTCACTTTAACACTGATATACCCCACACCCCTCACTATAACACTGATATACCCCACAACCCTCACTATAATACTGATCCACCTCACACCCCTCACTGTAACACTGATATAGCCCACACCCCTCACTGTAACACTGATATACCCCACAACCCTCACTGTAACACACTGATATACCCCACACCCCTCACTGTAACACTGATATATCGCACACCACTCACTTTAACAATGATAGACCACACACACCTCACTGTAACACTGATATACCCCACAACCCTCACTGTAACACACTGATATACCACACACCCCTCACTGTAACACTGATATATCGCACACCACTCACTTTAACAATGATAGACCACACACACCTCACTGTAACACTGATATACCCCACACCTCTCACTGTAACACTGATATACCACTCACCCCTCACTGTAACACTGATATACCCCACACCCCTCACTGTAAGAGTGATATACCCCACACCTCTCACTGTAACACTGATTTTCCTCACACCTCTCACTGTAACACTGATATACCGCACACCCCTCAATGTAACACTGATATACCCCACACCCCTTCACTGTAACACTGATATACCCCACACCCCTCACTGTAACACTGATATACCCCACACCCCTCACTGTAACACTGATATACCTCACACCCCTCAATTTAACACTGATATACCCCATAACTCTCACTGTAACACTGATATACGCCACACCTCTCACTGTAACACTGATATACCTCACACCTCTCACTGTAACACCGATATACCTCACACCCCTCACTGCAACACTGATTTTCCCCACACACCTCACAGTAACACTGTTATACTTTACCCTCTCATAGTAACACTGATATACCCCACACCCCTCACTGTAACACTGATATAACTCAACCCTTCAGGGTAACACCGATTAACCCCACATCTCTCACTTTAACACCGATATACCCCCCAACACTCACTGTAGCACTGATGTACCCCACATCTCTCACTTTACACCGATATTCCCCCCAACACTCACTGCAGCACTGATGTACCCTACACCTCTCACTCTAACACTGATATATCCCACACCTCTCACTGTAACACTGAATCACCCCACACCCCTCACTGTAACACTGATATACCTCACACCCCTCACTATAACACTGATATACCTCACATAATTCACTGTAACACCGATATAACCCACACCCCTGATGGAACACTGATATACCCCACACCTCTCATTGTTAAACTGTTATACCCCATACCCCTCACTGTAACACTGATATACCCCACACCCCTCACTGTAACACTGTTATGCTCCACCCTCTCATAATAACACTGATATACCCCACTCCTCTCATTGTAACACTGATATACCTCACACCTCTCACTGTAACACCGATACACCGCCCACCCCTCACTGCAACACTGATTTTCCCCACACACCTCACGGTAACACTGATATAACTCACACCCTTCACTGTAACACCGCTATATCCCACACCCGTCACTGCAACACTGATATACCCCACACCCCTCACTGTAACACTGATATACCCCACACGCCTCATTGTAAAACTGCTATACTCCACACCCCTCACTGTAATACTGATATACCCCACACCTCTCAATGTAACACACAGATATACATCACAGCCCTCACTGTAATACTGATATAGCCCACACCCTTCTCTGTAAAGCTGATATACACCACAACCCTCACTGTAACACTGATATACCCCACACCCCTCACTTTAACACTGATTTACCCCACACCCCTCATTTTAACACTGATAGACCACACATCCCTCACTGTAACACTGATATACCCAACGCCTCTAACTGTAACACTGATATACGCCACACCCCTCACGGTAACACTGATATACCCTACTCATCTCACTTTAACACGGATATACCCCACAACACTGACTATAACACTGATATAACCAACACCTCTCACTGTAACACTGATATATTCCACACCTCTCACTGCAACACTGATGCACCCCACACCCCTCAACGTAACACTGATATACCTCGCACCCCTCACTGTAACAATGATATACCTCACACCATTCAATGTAACACCGATATACCCCATCCCTTCACTGTAACATTGATACACCCACACCCCTGATGTAACACTGATATACCCCACACCTCTCATTGTAAAACTGATATACCCCATACTCCTCACTGTAACACTGATATACCCCACACCCCTCACTGTAACACTGTTATACTCCACCCTCCCATAGTAACACTGATATACCCCACACCTCTCACTGTAACACTGATATACCTCACACCTCTCACTGTAACACTGATATACCTCACACCTCTCACTGTAACACCGATATACCTCACACCCCTCACTTGAACACTGATTATCCCCACAAACCTCACAGTAACACTGTTATACTCCACCCTCTCATAGTAACACTGATATACCCCACACCCCTCACTGTAACACTGTTATACTCCAGCCTCTCATCGTAACACTGATATACCCCACACCTCTCACTGTAACACTGATATACCTCACACGTCTCTCTGTAACACTGATATACCTCACACCTCTCACTGTAACACCGATATACCTCACACCCCTCACTTGAACACTGATTTTCCCCACAAACCTCACAGTAACACTGTTATACTCCACCCTCTCATAGTAACACTGATATACCCCACACCCCTCACTGTAACACTGTTATACTCCACCCTCTCATAGTAATACTGATATACCCCACACCCCTCACTGTAACACTGATATACCCGACGCCTCTCAATGTAACACTGATATATCCCACACCCCTCACGGTAACACTGATATACCCCACTCCCTTCAATTTAACACAGATATACCCCACACCACTCTCTCTAACACTGATATACCCTGCACCTCTCACTGGAAAACTGATATATCCCACACACATCTCTGTAACACTAATATACCTCACTCCTCTCATTGAACACTAATATATCCCACACCCCTCACTGTAATACTGATATATCGCACACCTCTCACTGTAACACTGATGCACCCCACACCCCTCACTGTAACACTGATGTACCTCACACCCTTCACTGTAACACTGATATACCTCACACCCCTCACTGCAACGCTGATATACCCCACACACCTCACAGTAACCCTGATATACCTCACACCCTTCACTGTAACACCGATATACACCACACCCCTCACTGTAACACCGATATACCCCACACCCCTCACTTTAACACTGATATACCCCACACCCATCATTGCAAAACTGATATACCCCATACCACTCACTGTAACACTGATATACCCCACACCCGGCACTGTAACACTGAGATACCCCACCCTTTCATAGTAACACTGATATAATTCACATCCCTCACTGTAACACTGATATACCACGCACCATTCACTGTAACACTGATATACCCCACAAGCCTCACCTTATCGCACTGACATACCCCACACCCCTCACTTTAACACTGATAAACCCGCACCCCTCACTGTAACACTGATATTCCCCACACCCCTCACTGTAACACCGATAAACCCCACACCCCTCACTGTAACACTGATATACCCCACAGCCCTCACAATAACATTGATATACCCCACACCCCTCACTGTAACACTGATATACCCGACACACCTCAGTGTCACACTGATATACACCACACCCCTCACTGTAACACTGATAAACCCGCACCCATCACTGTAAAACTGATATTCCCCACATCCCTCTCTGTAACACCGATATGCTCTACAACCCTCACTGTAACAATGATATACCACACACCCCTCACTTTAACACCGATATACCCCACAACTCTATCTGTAACACTAATATATCCCACACACCTCACTGTAATACTGATATATCGCACACCTCTCACTGTAACACTGATGCACCCCACACCACTCACTGTAACACTGATGTACCTCACACCCTTCATTGTAACACTGATATACCTCACACCCCTCACTGCAACACTGATATACACCACACACCTCACAGTAACCCTGATATACCTCACACCCTTCACTGTAACACCGATATACCCCACACCCCTCACTGTAACACCGATATACCCCAACACCCATCACTGTAACACTGATATACCCCACACCCATCATTGTAAAACTGATATACCCCATACCACTCACTGTAACACTGATATACCCTACACCCGGCACTGTAACACTGATATACCCCACCCTCTCATAGTAACACTGATATAATTCACATCCCTCACTGTAACACTGATATATCCCACACCCCTCACTGTAACACTGATATACCCCGCACCCCTCACTGTAACACACTGATATACCCCACACCCCTCACAGTAACACTTATCTAATCCAAACCCCTCAATGTAACACAGATATACACCACACCCCTTAATGTAACACTGATATATGCCAAACTCCTTACTGCAACACTGATATACCCCACACCACTCACTGTATCACTGATATACCCCACACCCCTCACTGTAATACTGATATACCCCACAACCCTCACTGTAACACGCTGATACACCCCACACCCCTCACCGTAACACTGATATACCCCATACCCCTCACTGTTGCACTGATATACCCCACACCCCTCAGTGTAATACTGATATACCCCACACACCTATCTGTAACACTGATATACCACACAGCCCTCACTGTAACACTGATATAACCCTCACCCCTCACTGTAACACTGATATACCCCACACCCCTCACTGTAACACTGATATACCCCACACCTCTCTAAGTAACACTGATATACTCCACATCCCTCACTGTAACACTGATGCAACCCACACCCCTCACTGTAACATTGATATACCCCACACACCTCACATTAACAATGATATACATCACACCCTTCATGTAACACCGCTATATCCCACACCCCTCACTGTAACACTAATATGCCTCGCACCCCTCACTGTAACAACGATATACCCCATACCCATCATTGTTACACTGATATACCCCACACCCCTCACTGTAACACACTGATATACCCCACACCCCTCACTGTAACACTGATATGTCCCGCCCCCCTCACTGTAACAACGATATGCCCCAAATCCCTCATTGTAACACTGATTTACCGCGCACCCCTCACTTTAACACTGATATACACCGCAACCCTCAATGTAACACTGATATACCCCGCACCCCTCATTGTAACACTGATATACCCAACATGGCTCACTGTAACATTGATATACCCCACACGGCTCACTGTAACACTGATATACCCCACACCCCTCACTGTAACACTGATAAACCTCACAGCCCTCACTGTAACACTGATATACCCCACACCCCACAAGGCAATATTGATATACCCCACACCCCTCACTGTAACACTGATATACCTCACACCCCTCACTGTAACACTGATATACTCCACAAACCTCACTGTAACACTGATAAACCCCGCACAACTTTCTTTAACACTGATATACCCCACACCCCTCATTGTAACCCTGATATACCCCACACCCCTCACTGTAACACACTTATATACCCCACACCCCTCACTGTAACACTGATATACCCCACACCCCTCACTGTAAAACTGATATACCCCACACCCCTCACTGTAAAACTGATATGCCCCACACCCCTCACTATAACACTAATATATCCCACACCCCTCAATGTAAAACTGATATACCCCACACCCCTCACTATAACACTGATATATCCCACACCTCTCACTGTAACACTGATATACCCCACACCCCTCACTGTAACACTGATATACTCCACAAACCTCACTGTAACACTGATATACTCCACAAACCTCACTGTAACACTGATAAACCCCGCACAACTTTCTTTAACACTGATATACCCCACACCCCTCACTTTAACGCTGATATACCCCACACCCCTCACTGTAGCACTGATATACCCCACACCCCTCACTGTAACACTAATATATCCCACACCCCTCAATGTAAAACTGATATAACCCACACCCCCATCACTGCTAGTGTACTAATAAAATACTGCGTTATCCCCACGCCACCATCTTTGTGCAGGGATGCAGAGCCTTCATCTTAGTGCAGTGACCCTGGGCCTGCATGTTTGTGCAGGGATCCAGCTTCCCCATCTTAATGTAAGGAGTCTGAGGCTGCAAAGTCTTTGCTTTTTCTCATGGTTTAATGAATTTCACAAACTGGGTAAATGTATTGTTCGCCGCATCCTGCAACTGCCCTCTGAACTTAGTCTGTGTCACAGCATAAATACCCGTGTTTGTGCAGCAACTCAGGAGCTGCAGCATTGCAGCCAGTACCGTGACGTATCTATGTAGATGTACAGATACATCTCCAATGGAATAAAACACTCGTAGATATATGGAATGCACCATATACAACGCCCATAACAGGATGAAATTCCCCGAGATAACGAACATTGAAATGATACATTTCCTGCGGCTATCCATCTCGGGGTCTCTGGGACTCTCCGCAGTGCTGGGACCCCGGAGTCTCCTGCGGGATTTGCTGGCCACCAAAATGTGTCTGACGGTGAGCGTATTGAGCAGCAGGATCAGAACAAATGCGATACACGGGGTGAAAATAAAATGAAGGATCTCCAGTACTGTAAAGACTGCTCTATCAAGGTAATAGCGTCTCAAACAAAACCAGTGGAGGTTCGAGAATCTATAATAACCTCTGAACATAAAACACCAGAACATGTTCTTTAAGCCAGTCAACGCAGTCACTGTTCCCAGGACCACAGCTGCGGTTCTCTCGGTGCAATATTTGGTTTTCAGCTTCTGGCAACAAATGGCCACAAATCGATCAAATGTGAAAGTGACAGTGAACCAGACAGAACAGTCTGTGGCTGCATGAAGCAGGCCAGCGTGGATATTACACATGCGCATGGACTGAAGAAAGTCAAATGCTTTCCTGTAACTAATCGGAAGCTGCTTCAATATCACGTCCAGGATAACGACCAGGAGATCCGCTGCTGCCATGGCGATCAGGTAGCGAGTCACACATTTGGAGAGACCGCACTTGCCGCGGGACAGGATCACAATCGTCACTAAGTTCACTGTGAGGAAGAAAAATAAACAGGGAAATTATACATCATGCTGGGAGCAAGAGAAGCAACTTGATGGAATTCGGGATGAAATCTGCAACTTATCACCGTCATTAAATGATTTGATCACCCGTGGAGCTGAATACATGGCTTATTGAAAGAATAATTGGGAAAACATTGTTGAATCGGCAAATGAAATGTGGATAAATGCAACAGGACAGTAACAGATGTATGATCAGTGAGAGATTAAATAATAGATCTACCTTTATCCCAGCAGATAAAAGCTCTGCCCGAGGTACCAGGGACGCAAAGGACCAGAAATTCTCAGGAAGCCTTCTATCCCGGAATCAGTCAGCATTTGGAGCGTTGCAATTCGCTTCTGCACCCCTGTGGTTGGAACGGGAAATCCCACTTGGATTCCTGCTCCTGGTTAGAATATCCATTATATTTACAACTGAAACTGAACCTAACAGCAAAATACAGAAATTGCAACCTTGGCATGCAATGAGTTCAGGTAAATCTATTTAAAATGTATGGATGTAATATCACAATGCTCAGATAATAAATAGAATGGACTGCGGTTATAAGGATAACTGGGCCGTAAGAAGTGTGTTATAGATTGAGGTGTCTGTGTTTTTGTATAAATACCCATCTTGTATCTCATTGAAAGGAAGATATTATGAATAACATTGCAAAGAATAGACCCCACTGAATTAAAATAAATAGTTATAATTGACCAGGGAATGTCCCAATAAATGCATTCATTCGCATCAAAATCAGAAGACTGATCCCAAAGGCAAAGAGCCGCCTAATGTTTTTGTAAAGTATTTTTGAGCACAAATGGAAGAGGTTTATCTTTGTACTTTTTCACCTGTTGGTTTCCACTTCGCAGAGAACATTAGATGAGAAAATATGAAATGATTTCCTTATCCTCGGTAATTCAGTTACAATCAGCTGGGATTGTTTATCATGAAATACAAGAGGAGGTGATAGGGAATCACTCTGGGAGTTCCTGAGAGATCCACTGAACTGTGAAACACGGGCATGGGATCCAATTGTAAATTAAAGACATAGATTGGAAATAAATGAAGTGAAAGCCGACTGAATGAACATTTTGTAAGAATATAAATTATCTTATCATCCTATTCCAACCATAAGAAGCAGTGGCCCTAATGCAGAAATAGAGATGGTGCAAAACGGGACACTGACTGTAACTGAATAATTTGCGAATATTTCAGACTTTTAAAGTTGTGTATGTGAACTGGCAGGGTTTGTTCCTGTGACTCTGTCAGGAACCATTCCGAGCTTAAGGGGAATACAACAGCAAAATAATGCAGGTGCTGGAAATCAGAAATGTAAAGTGAAAATGGAAATTCTCAGCAGGTCAGGCAGCTTCTGTGGAGCAAGAAAGAGATTTAACATTTCAGGTCGATGACCTGTCGCCATTAGATGAAAAGACTCCTAAACCAAGACAATATTCTTCTGCTGTGTTACAAACATTCAGCCGATTGAAATGTATTAAATAAAGAGGGTCGTATAATATCGTTTCCTCAGTTGAACATGGAACATGTAAATCTTGGTGACAATGTGTCAAGTTCAGAATCAATAGCCTTCAGCACGGCAGATGCAATGGGGAGGGATATGGTGAGAATCACAATTAAACATTACTTATAGAATGAATAGCTGGATACAGAGACTTATCATGGACACCAAGAACAGAGAGCATGCTCCAGTATTTGTAAACAACAAACCATGCATTAACAAAGACACAACTTGCACCATAGAATACCATTAATACCTGTGTATCTGATAAATAGCAACAATACTATTACAGTGCAACATCGTTTATAGAACTAATAACTGGACATAGATACTTGCAGCAGCAACACCAAGGAGGGGATAGTAAATATTTTGTACATCATAGAAATTTTGAAGTATCGAAGGACGACATTTGGCCCGTCGATCCCAGGCCGACTCTCTACAAGAGCACTTCAGCAAGTCACACCGCCCCCCTCCCCCGCCCTTTCCCCGTAGCTCTGCATTTGTTTCACTTCCTTTACTTATCTAATTCCCATTAAAAGCCACAATTGACTCTGACTCCACCGTCCATTCAAACAGTGCATTCCAGATCCCAATATGATCCTAAGAGTACGAAGACACTCATACCCCCGAAACCTCTCTGCTATAAGGAGAACTATCCCAGCTAATCTCGTCTCCATACACAGCTGAAATCCCACAGCTCTGGTGTCATTATCATCAGAGGCAGGGTATTCTGCAGTGAATAACCCACTGTGATGTATGAATCTGTGAGTATGCTCACAGGCTTGCTAGCCCATTGCACTTGGGGTGTGCTGACTCCTGCGATGTCCCCAAATGTGGGATACTCGACTGCAAAATTTGTGGAGCTTTTGATGCCGGTCCTTTCCTGGCCTTCCACGAGAGCTGAGCACTGGATAGACTGGAGTGCATCATTTTAACAGGGAACAAAATTTGAATTTCGTTTGATTTGTCAAGGTTCCCTTTAATGTTTATTATTTAATTGGCAGATTTCTGTGCCCTCATAAAAAGGAGCACCTGAATTAAAGTTATGATCTTATTTGAAAGGTGGAGCAGGCTCTGCTCATATCCCTTATCTTCTTTTGTTCTTAAAACATTACACTCACCTTCTCACACGGCACAACAGCTCCAACGCCTACAAGCACAAGTCAAGTGTGTTATGGTACACTATCTGTAAACTGAGATAGGACATGTGGGAAATAACCTATAATTATAATAACTTGATTAAATATTTTTCAATATTAAGGAATTACACATGTTAAAACTAAGTCATTGCAAAATAAACAAGCTCTAAGTGGTCATAATAGGACAAGGTTAGAAACTGTGAATGAACATTAATGGAAATGAACCTGTAGGACAGATATCAGGTCTTAGAATTTCGGACCCATTTTTCCTTTCTGAAGCCATCTGTTCTGTGCCACCGATAGAGAGGAATTTCTAGCCCTCCTGATTTAAGCGTTTTCCTGCTCAAACAGCCTGTGTGACAGGATCTATCTCTGTAACACGTAGTTATGACATGTCCAGTCAATCTGAAACCTGTGATTGACGGGTTCTATTTTTTAAAAGATATGGGACTGGTCTGGTCTCTTTGAAACCTGAGTCTGGATCTGTCTCTACAAACAGGCTGTGAAACTGGTCCTCAAAACACAGCCTATGTGCCCGGTCATGTCGCTATAAACAGCCTGTGTGACAGGCTTTCTCTGTATACACAGGCTGTGTGACGGGTCCTGTCTCCATAAGCAGTTTTGTAACGGGACCTGTCTGTATAAACAGTCTGCGTAACTGGTCCTATCTCCATAAACGCTCTGTGTAACGGGTCCTGTCCCTATAAACGCTCTGTGTGACGGGTCCTGTCTCTGTAAACAGCTTGTGTGATGCGTCCTGTCTCGATAAACGGTCTGTGTGATGGGTCCTGTCTCTATAAACAGACTGTGTAACTGGTCCTGTCTATATAAATGTTCTGTGTGACGGTTCCTGTCTCTATAAACAGACTGTGTAAATGGCCTTTCTCTATAAACAGTCTGTGTGACTGGTCCTGTCTCTATATACAGTCTGTGTGACGGGTCCTGTCTCCAGAAACAGTCTGTGTAACTGGTCCTGTCTATATAAACATACTGTGTAACAAGTCCTGTCTCTATAATCAGTCTGTGTGACGGGTCCTGTGTCTATAAACAGTCTGTGTGACGGGTCCTGTCTCTATAAACAGTCAGTGTGACGGGTCCTGTCTCTATAAACAGTCTGTGTGACGGGCCCTGTCTCTATAAACAGTCTGTGTGATGGTCCTGTCTCTATAAACAGACTGTGTAACTGGTCCAGTCTCTAGAAACAGTCTGTGTAACGTGTCCTCTCTCTATAAACAGCCTGTGTGATGTGTCCTCTCTCTCTAAACAGTCTGTCTAACTGGTCCTGTCTCTGTAAACAGTCTGTGTAACTGGTCCCGTCTCTATAAAAGGTTTGTGTGACGGGTCCTGTCCCTATAAACAGTCTGTGTAACTGGTCCTGCCTCTATAGACCGTCTGTGTGACTGGTCCCATCTCTATAAACAGTCAGTATAACTGGTCCTCTGTCTATAAACAATCTGTGTAACTGGTCCTGTCTCTATAAACAGTCTGTGTAACTGGTCGTGTCTCTATAAACAGTCTGTGTAACTGGTCCTGTCTCGATAAACTGTCTGTGTAACTGGTCCTGTCTCGAAAACAGATTGTGTAACTTGTCCTGTCTCTATAAACAGTCTGTGTGACGGGTCCTGTTTCTATAAACAGTCTGTGTGACGGGTCCTGTCTCTATAAACAATCTGTGTAACTGGTCCTGTCTCTATAAACAGTCTGTGTAACTGGTCCTGTCTCTATAAACAGACTGTGTAACTGGTCCTATCTCTATAAACAGTCTGTGTAACTGGTCCTGTCTCGACAAACAGTCTGTGTAACTGGTCCTGTCTATATAAACAGACTGTGGAACTGGTCCTATCTCTATAAACACTCTGTGTGACTGGTCCTGTCTCTATAAACAGTCTGTGTGACGGTACTGTGTCTATAAACAGTCTGTGTAACTGGTCCTGTCTCTATAAACAGTCTGTGAATCTGGTCCTGTATCTATAAATAGACTGTGTAACTGGTCCTGTCTCTATAAAAGCCTGTCTAACTGGTCCTGTCCCTATAAACAGTCTGTGTAACTGGTCATGTATGTATAAACAGCCTGTGTAACTGGTCCTGTCTCGAAAACAGTCTGTGTAACGGGTCCTGTCTCAATATACAGCCTGTGTGATGGGTCAAGTCCATATAAACAGTCTGTGTAACTGGTCCTGTCTCTATAAACAGTCTGTGTAACTGGTCCTGTCTCTATAAAAAGTCTGTGTAACTGGTCCTGTCTCTATAAACAGCCTGTGTGACTTGTCCTGTCTCTATAAACAGTCTGTGTGACTGGTCCTGTCTCTATAAACAGCCTGTGTGAGGGGTCGTGTCTCTATAAACAGTCTGTGTAACTGGTCCTGTCTTTATAAACAGGCTGTGTAACTGGTCCTGTCTCTATAAAAAGTCTGTGTAACTGGTCCTGTCTCTATAAACAGTCTGTGTGACGGGTACTGTGTCTATAAACAGTCTGTGTAACTGGTCCTGTCTCTATAAATAGTCTGTGAATCTGGTCCTGTATTTATAAATAGACTGTGTAACTGGTCCGGTCTCTATTAACAGCCTGTGTAACTGGTCCTGTCTCTATAAACAGTCTGTGTAACTGGTCATGTCTCTATAAACAGCCTGTGTAACTGGTCCTGTCTCGAAAACAGTCTCTGTAACGGGTCCTGTCTCTATATACAGCCTGTGTGATGGGTCAAGTCCATATAAACAGTCTGTGTAACTGGTCCTGTCTCTATAAACAGTCTGTGTAACTGGACCTGTCTCTATAAAAAGTCTGTGTAACTGGTCCTGTCTTTACAAACAGCCTGTGTAACTCGTCCTGTCTCTATAAACAGACGGTGTACCTGGTCCTGTCTCTATAAACTGTCTATGTGACTGGTCCTGTCTCGAAAATAGTCTGTGTAACTGGTCCTGCCTCTATAAACCATCTGTGTGACGGGTCCTGTCTCTATAAACTGTCTGTGTGACTGGTCCTGTCTCTATAAACAGTCTGTGTATCTGGACCTGTCTCTATAAAAAGTCTGTGTAACTGGTCCTGTCTCTACAAACAGCCTGTGTGATGGGTCCTGTCTCTATAACCAGTCTGTGTAACTGGTCCTGTCTCTATAAACAGCCTGCATAACTGGTCCTGTCTCTATAAACAGTCTGTGTGACGGGACCTGTGTCTATAAACAGTCTGTCTAACTGGTCCTGTCTCTATAAACAGCCTGTGTAACTCGTCGTGTCTCTATAAACAGTCTGTGTAACTGGTCCTGTCTCGATAAACTGTCTGTGTAACTGGTCCTGTCTCGAAAACAGCTTGTGTAACTTGTCCTGTCTCTATAAACAGTCTGTGTGACGGGTCCTGTTTCTATAAACAGTCTGTGTGACGGGTCCTGTCTCTATAAACAATCTGTGTAACTGGTCCTGTCTCTATAAACAGTCTGTGTAACTGGGCCTGTCTCTATTAACAGCCCGTTTGACGGGTCCTGTCTCGAAAACAATCTGTGTAAGTGGTCCTGTCACTATAAACAGTTTCTGTAACTGGTCCTGTCTCTACAAACAGTCTGTGTAACTGGTCCTGTCTCTATAAACAGACTGTGTAACTGGTCCTATCTCTATAAACTGTCTGTGTAACTGGTCCTGTCTCTACAAACAGTCTGTGTAACTGGTCCTGTCTCTATAAACAGACTGTGGAACTGGTCCTATCTCTATAAACACTCTGTGTGACTGGTCCTGTCTCTATAAACAGTCTGTGTGACGGGTACTGTGTCTATAAACAGTCTGTGTAACTGGTCCTGTCTCTATAAACAGTCTGTGAATCTGGTCCTGTATCTATAAATAGACTGTGTAACTGGTCCTGTCTCTATAAACAGTCTGTGTAACTCGTCCTGTCTCTATAAACAGCCAGTGTAACTGGTCATGTATGTATAAACAGCCTGTGTAACTGGTCCTGTCTCGAAAACAGTCTGTGTAACGGGTCCTGTCTCTATATACAGCCTGTGTGATGGGTCAAGTCCATACATACAGTCTGTGTAACTGGTCCTGTCTCTATAAACAGTCTGTGTAACTGGTCCTGTCTCTATAAAAAGTCTGTGTAACTGGTCCTGTCTCTATAAACAGCCTGTGTGACTTGTCCTGTCTCTATAAACAGTCTGTGTGACTGGTCCTGTCTCTATAAACAGCCTGTGTGACGGGTCGTGTCTCTATAAACAGTCTGTGTAACTGGTCCTGTCTTTATAAACAGGCTGTGTAACTGGTCCTGTCTCTATAAAAAGTCTGTGTAACTGGTCCTGTCTCTATAAACAGTCTGTGTGACGGGTACTGTGTCTATAAACAGTCTGTGTAACTGGTCCTGCCTCTATAAATAGTCTGTGAATCTGGTCCTGTATCTATAAATAGACTGTGTAACTGGTCCGGTCTCTATTAACAGCCTGTGTAACTGGTCCTGTCTCTATAAACAGTCTGTGTATCTGGTCATATCTCTATAAACAGCCTGTGTAACTGGTCCTGTCTCGAAAACAGTCTGTGTAACGGGTCCTGTCTCTATATACAGCCTGTGTGATGGGTCAAGTCCATATAAACAGTCTGTGTAACTGGACCTGTCTCTATAAAAAGTCTGTGTAACTGGTCCTGTCTCTACAAACAGCCTGTGTGATGGGTCCTGTCTCTATAACCAGTCTGTGTAACTGGTCGTGTCTCTATAAACAGCCTGCATAACTGGTCCTGTCTCTATAAACAGTCTGTGTGACGGGACCTGTGTCTATAAACAGTCTGTCTAACTGGTCCTGTCTCTATAAACAGCCTGTGTAACTCGTCCTGTCTCTATAAACAGACTGTGTACATGGTCCTGTCTCTATAAACTGTCTGTGTGACTGGTCCTGTCTCGAAAATAGTCTGTGTAACTGGTCCTGCCTCTATAAACCATCTGTGTGACGGGTCCTGTCTCTATAAACTGTCTGTGTGACTGGTACTGTCTCTATAAACAGTCTGTGTATCTGGACCTGTCTCTACAAAAAGTCTGTATAACTGGTCCTGTCTCTATAAATAGTCTGTGAATCTGGTCCTGTATCTATAAATAGACTGTGTAACTGGTCCTGCCTCTATAAACCATCTGTGTGACGGGTCCTGTCTCTATAAACTGTCTGTGTGACTGGTCCTGTCTCTATAAACAGTCTGTGTAACTGGTCCTGCCTCCATAAACAGTCTGTGTAACGGATCCTGTCTCTATAAACAGCCTGTGTGATGGCTCAAGTCCATATAAACAGTCTGTGTAACTGGTCCTGTCACGAAAACAGCCTACGTAACGGGTTCTGTCTCTATAAACAGCCTGTGTGATGGGTCCTGTCTATATAAACAGTCTGTGTAACTGGTCCTGTCTCTATAAACAGCCTGCATAACTGGTCCTGTCCCTATAAACAGTCTGTGTGACGGGACCTGTGTCGATAAACAGCCAATCTAACTGGTCCTGTCTCTATTAACAGCCGGCGTGATGGGTCCTGTCTCTGTAAACAGTCTGTGTAACTGGTCCCGTCTCTATAAAAGGTTTGTGTGACGGGTCCTGTCTCTATAAACAGTATGTGTAACTGGTCCTGCCTCTATAGACCGTCTGTGTGACTGGTCCCATCTCTATAAACAGTCAGTATAACTGGTCCTCTCTCTATAAACAATCTGTGCAACTGGTCCTCTCTCTATAAACAGTCTGTGTAACTGGTCGTGTCTCTATAAACAGTCTGTGTAACTGGTCCTGTCTCGATAAACTGTCTGTGTAACTGGTCCTGTCTCGAAAACAGCTTGTGTAACTTGTCCTGTCTCTATAAACAGTCTGTGTGACGGGTCCTGTTTCTATAAACAGTCTGTGTGACGGGTCCTGTCTCTATAAACAATCTGTGTAACTGGTCCTGTCTCTATAAACAGTCTGTGTAACTGGGCCTGTCTCTATTAACAGCCCGTTTGACGGGTCCTGTCTCGAAAACAATCTGTGTAACTGGTCCTGTCACTATAAACAGTTTCTGTAACTGGTCCTGTCTCTACAAACAGTCTGTGTAACTGGTCCTGTCCCTATAAACAGATTGTGTAACTGGTCCTATCTCTATAAACAGTCTGTGTAACTGGTCCTGTCTCTACAAACAGTATGTGTAACTGGTCCTGTCTCGATAAACAGACTGTGTAACTGGTCCTGTCTCTATAAACACTCTGTGTGACTGGTCCTGTCTCTATAAACAGCCTGTGTGACGGGTCCTGTCTCTATAAACAGTCTGTGTAACTGGTCATGTATGTATAAACAGCCTGTGTAACTGGTCCTGTCTCGAAAACAGTCTGTGTAACGGGTCCTGTCTCTATATACAGCCTGTGTGATGGGTCAAGTCCATATAAACAGTCTGTGTAACTGGTCCTGTCTCTATAAACAGTCTGTGTAACTGGTCCTGTCTCTATAAAAAGTCTGTGTAACTGGTCCTGTCTCGAAAACAGCCTGTGTGACTTGTCCTGTCTCTATAAACAGTCTGTGTGACTGGTCCTGTCTCTATAAACAGCCTGTGTGACGGGTCCTGTCTCTATAAACAGTCTGTGTAACTGGTCCTGTCTTTATAAACAGGCTGTGTCACTGGTTCTGTCTCTATAAAAAGTCTGTGTAACTGGTCCTGTCTCTATAAACAGTCTGTGTGACGGGTACTGTGTCTATAAACAGTCTGTATAACTGGTCCTGTCTCTATAAATAGTCTGTGAATCTGGTCCTGTATCTATAAATAGACTGTGTAACTGGTCCGGTCTCTATAAACAGCCTGTGTAACAGGTCCTGTCTCTATAAACAGTCTGTGTAACTGGTCATGTCTCTATAAACAGCCTGTGTAACTGGTCCTGTCTCGAAAACAGTCTGTGTAACGGGTCCTGTCTCTATATACAGTCTGTGTGTTGGTTCAAGTCCATATAAATAGTCTGTGTAACTGGTCCTGTCTCTATAAACAGTCTGTGTAACTGGTCCTGTCTCTATAAAAAGTCTGTGCAACTGGTCCTGTCTCTACAAACAGCCTGTGTGACGGGTCCTGTCTCTATAAACAGTCTGTGTAACTGGTCCTGTCTCTATAAACAGCCTGCATAACTAGTCCTGTCTCTATAAACAGTTTGTGTAACTGGTCCTGTCTCTATAAACAGCCTGTGTGATGGCTCAAGTCCATATAAACAGTCTGTGTAACTGGTCCTGTCACGAAAACAGTCTATGTAACGGGTTCTGTCTCTATAAACAGCCTGTGTGATGGGTCCTGTCTATATAAACAGTCTGTGTAACTGGTCCTGTCTCTATAAACAGCCTGCATAACTGGTCCTGTCCCTATAAACAGTCTGTGTGACGGGACCTGTGTCGATAAACAGCCTGTCTAACTGGTCCTGTCTCTATTAACAGCAAGTGTGACGGGTCCTGTCTCCATAAACTGTCTGTGTAACTGCTCCTGTCTCTATAAAATGTCTGTGTAACTGGTCCTGTCTCTATAAACAGCTTGTGTAATTTGTCCTGTCTCTATAACAGTCAGTATAACTGGACCTGTCTCTTTAAACAGACTGTGTGACGGGTCCTGTCTCTATAAACAGTCTGTGTAACTGGTCCTGTCTCTATTAACAGCCCGTTTGACGGGTCCTGTCTCGAAAACAATCTGTGTAACTGGTCCTGTCTCTATAAACAGCGTGTGCAACTGGTCCTGTCTCTATAAACAGGCTGTGTAACAGGTCCTGTCTCGAAAACATCTGTGTAACGGGTCCTGTCTCTATATACAGCCTGTGTGATGGGTCAAGTCCATATAAACAGTCTGTGTAACTGGTCCTGTCTCTATAAACAGCCTGTGTAACCGGTCCTGTCTCGGAAACATCTGTGTGACGGGTCCTGTCTCTATATACAGCCTGTGTGATGGGTCAAGTCAATATGAACAGTCTGTGTAACTGGTCCTGTCTCTATACAAAATCTGTGTAACTGGTCCTGTCTCTATAAACAGCCTGTGTGACTTGTCCTGTCTCTATAAACAGTCTATGTAAAGGGTTCTGTGTCTATAAACAGCCTGTGTGATGGCTCCTGTCTATATAAACAGTCTGTGTAACTGGTCCTGTCTCTATAAACAGCCTGCATAACTGGTCCTGTCCCTATAAACAGTCTGTGTGACGGGACCTGTGTCGATAAACAGCCTGTCTAACTGGTCCTGTCTCTATTAACAGCAAGTGTGACGGGTCCTGTCTCTATAAACTGTCTGTGTAACTGCTCCTGTCTCTATAAAATGTCTGTGTAACTGGTCCTGTCTCTATAAACAGCTTGTGTAATTTGTCCTGTCTCTATAACAGTCAGTATAACTGGACCTGTCTCTTTAAACAGACTGTGTGACGGGTCCTGTCTCTATAAACAGTCTGTGTAACTGGTCCTGTCTCTATTAACAGCCCGTTTGACGGGTCCTGTCTCGAAAACAATCTGTGTAACTGGTCCTGTCTCTATAAACAGCGTGTGCAACTGGTCCTGTCTCTATAAACAGGCTGTGTAACAGGTCCTGTCTCGAAAACATCTGTGTAACGGGTCCTGTCTCTATATACAGCCTGTGTGATGGGTCAAGTCCATATAAACAGTCTGTGTAACTGGTCCTGTCTCTATAAACAGCCTGTGTAACCGGTCCTGTCTCGGAAACATCTGTGTGACGGGTCCTGTCTCTATATACAGCCTGTGTGATGGGTCAAGTCAATATGAACAGTCTGTGTAACTGGTCCTGTCTCTATACAAAATCTGTGTAACTGGTCCTGTCTCTATAAACAGCCTGTGTGACTTGTCCTGTCTCTATAAACAGTCTGTGTGACTGGTCCTGTCTCTATAAACAGCCTGTGTGACGGGTCCTGTCTCTATAAACAGTCTGTGTAACTGGTCCTGTCTTTATAAACAGGCTGTGTAACTAGTCCTGTCTCTATAAAAAGTCTGTGTAACTGGTCCTGTCTCTATAAACAACCTTCGTAACTGGTCCTGTCTCAATAAACAGTCTGTGTGACGGGTACTGTGTCTATAAACAGTCTGTGTAACTGGTCCTGTCTCTATAAACAGTCTGTGAATCTGGTCCTGTTTCTATAGATAGACTGTGTAACTGGTCCTGTCTCTATAAACAGCCTGTGTAACTGGTCCTGTCTCTATAAACAGTCTGTGTAACTGGTAATGTCTCTATAAACAGCCTGTGTAACTGGTCCTGTCTCGAAAACAGTCTGCGTAACGGGTCCTGTCTCTATATACAGCCTGTGCGATGGGTCAAGTCCATATAAACAGCCTGTGTGATGGGTCCTCTCTCTATAAACAGTCTGTGTAACTGGTTCTGTCTCTATAAACAGCCTGCATAACTGGTCCTGTTTCGATAAACAGTCTGTGTGACGGAACCTGTGTCTATAAATAGTCTGTCTAACTGGTCCTGTCTCTATAAACAGCCTGTGTAACTCGTCCTGTCTCTATAAACAGACTGTGTACCTGGTCCTGTCTCTATAAACTGTCTGTGTGACTGGTCCTGTCTCTATAAACAGTCTGTGTAACTGGCCCTGCCTCTATAAACCATCTGTGTGACTGGTCCTGTCTCTATAAACTGTCTGTGTGACTGGTCCTGTCTCTTTTAACAGTCTGTGTAACTGGTCCTGCCTCTATAAACAGTCTGTGTAACGGGTCCTGTCTCTACAAATAGCCTGTGTGATGACTCAAGTCCATATACACAGTCTGTGAAACTGGTCCTGTCTCTATAAACAGTCTGTGTAACTGGTCTTGTCTCTATAAAAAGTCTGTGTAACGGGTCATGTCTCTATAAACAGCCTGTGCAACTAGTCCTGTCTCTAAAAACAGTCTGTGAATCTGGTCCTGTATCTATAAATAGACTGTGTAACTGGTCCTGTCTCTATTAACAGCCTGTGTAACTGGTCCTATCTCGAAAACAGTCTGTGCAACGGGTCCTGTCTCTATATACAGCCTGTGTGATGAGTCAAGTCCATATAAACAGTCTGTGTAACTGGTCCTGTCTCTATTAACAGTCTGTGCAACTGGACCTGTCTCTATAAACAGACTGTGTATGTGGACTTTCACGATACACTTTCTGTGTAACTGGTCCTGTCTATATAAACAGCCTGTGTAACTGGTCCTGTCTCTATAAACAGCCTGTGTGACGTGTCCTGTCTCTATAAACAGTCTGTGTGACGGGTCCTGACTCGATAAACAGTCTCTGCAACTGATCCTGTCTCAAGACACAGTCAGTTTGACGGCTCCTGTCTCTATAAACAGCCTGTGTAACTGGTCCTGTCTCGATAAACAGTCTGTGTAACGGGTCCTGCCTCTATAAACAGTCTGTGTAACTGGTCCTGTCTCTGTAAACAGCCTGTGTGATGGCTCAAGTCCATATTAACAGTCTGTGAATCTGGTCCTGTATCTATAAATAGACTGTGTAACTGGTCCTGTCTCTATAAACAGTCTGTGTAACTGGTCATCTCTCTATTAACAGCCTGTGTAATTGGTCATGTCTCGAAAACAGTCTGTGTAACGCGTCCTGTCTCTATATACAGCCTGTGTGATGGGTCAAGTCCATATAAACAGTCTCTGTAACTGGTCCTGTCTGTATAAACAGTCTGTGTGACGGGTACGGTCCCTAGAAACAGTATGTGTAACTGGTCCTGTCTCTATAAAAAGACTGCTTAACTGGTCCTTTCTCTATACACAGTCTGTGTGACGGGTTCTGTCTCTATAAACAGCCTGTGTGATGACTCAAGTCTGTATAAACAGTCTGTGAAACTGGTCCTGTCTCTATAAACAGTCTGTGTAACTTGTCTTGTCTCTATAAAAAGTCTGTGTGACGGGTCCTGTCTCTTTAAACAGTCTGTGTAACTGGTCGTGTCTCTATAAACAGTCTGTGTAACTGGTCTTGTCTCTATAAAAAGTATGTGTAACGGGTCCTGTCTCTATAAACAGCCTGTGTGATGGCTCAAGTCCATATAAACAGTCTCTGTAACTGGTCCTGTCTCTATAAACAGTCTGTGTAACTGGTCTTGTCTCTATAAAAAGTCTGTGTAACTGGTCCTGTTTCAATAAACAGCCTGTGCAACTAGTCCTGTCTCTAAAAACAGTCTGTGAGTCTGGTCCTGTATCTATAAATAGACTGTGTAACTGGTCCTGTCTCTATAAACAGTCTGTGTAACTGGTCATGTCTCTATTAACAGCCTGTGTAACTGGTCCTGTCTCGAAAACAGTCTGTGTAACCGGTCCTGTCTCTATATACAGCCTGTGTGATGGGTCAAGTCCATATAAACAGTCTGTGTAACTGGTCCTATCTCTATTAACAGTCTGTGCAACTGGACCTGTCTCTATAAACAGACTGTGTATCTGGACTTTCACGATACCCAGTCTGTGTAACCGGTCCTGTCTATATAAACAGCCTGTGTAACTGGTCCAGTCTCTATAAACAGCCTGTGTGACGTGTCCTGACTCGATAGACAGTCTCTGCAACTGATCCTGTCTCAAGACACAGTCAGTTTGACGGCTCCTGTCTCTATAAACAGCCTGTGTAACTTGTCCTGTCTCTATAAACAGTCTGTGTAACGGGTCCTGCCTCTATAAACAGTCTGTGTAACTGGTCCTGTCTCTGTAAACAGCCTGTGTGATGGCTCAAGTCCATATTAACAGTCTGTGAATCTGGTCCTGTATCTATAAATAGACTGTGTAACTGGTCCTGTCTCTATAAACAGTCTGTGTAACTGGTCATGTCTCTATTAACAGCCTGTGTAATTGGTCATGTCTCGAAAACAGTCTGTGTAACGGGTCCTGTCTCTATATACAGCCTGTGTGATGGGTCAAGTCCATATAAACACTCTGTGTGTCTGGTCCTGTCTGTATAAACAGTCTGTGTGACGGGTACGGTACCTAGAAACAGTATGTGTGACGGGTTCTGTCCCTAGAAACAGCCTGTGTAACTGGTCCTGTCTCTATAAAAAGACTGTGTAACTGGTGCTTTCTCTATACACAGTCTGTGTAACTGGACTTTCTCTAACTGGTCCTTTCTCTATACACAGTCTGTGTAACTGGACTTTCTCTATACACAGTCTGTGTGAATGGTCCTGTCTCTATAACCATTCTGTGTTCCTGGTCCTGTCTCTATAAACAGCCTGTGTCTCTGGTCCAGTCTCTATTAAAAGCCTGTGTGACGGTCCTGTCTCTATAAACAGTCTGTGTAACTGGTCCTGTCTCTATAAACAGCCTGTGTAACTTGTCCTCTCTCTATAAACAGTCTGTATAACTGGACCTGTCTAAATAAACAGACTGTGTGACTGGTCCTGTCTCTTTAAACAGTCTGTGTAACTGGTCTTGTCTCTCTAAAAAGTCTGTGTGACGGGTCCTGTCTCTTTAAACAGTCTGTGTAACTGGTCCTGTCTCTATAAACAGTCTGTGTAACTGGTCTTGTCTCTCTAAAAAGTCTGTGTAACTGGTCCTGTATCAATAAACAGCCTGTGCAACTATTCCTGTCTCTAAAAACAGTCTGTGAATCTGGTCCTGTATCTATAAATAGACTGTGTAACTGTTCCTGTCTCTATAAACAGTCTGTGTAACTGGTCATGTCTCTATTAACAGCCTGTGTAACGGGTCCTGCCTCTATAAACAGTCTGTGTAACTGGTCCTGTCTCTGTAAACAGCCTGTGTGATGGCTCAAGTCCATATTAACAGTCTGTGAAACTGGTCCTGTCTCTATAAACAGTCTGTGTAACTGGTCCTGTCTCTATAAACAGCCTGTGTGACGGGTCCTGTCTCTATAAACAGTCTGTGACTCTGGTCCTGAATCTATAAATAGACTGTGTAACTGGTCCTGTCTCTATAAACAGTCTGTGTAACTGGTCATGTCTCTATTAACAGCCTGTGTAACTGGTCCTGTCTCGAAAACAGTCTGTGTAACGGGTCCTGTCTCTATATACAGCCTGTGTGATGGGTCAAGTCCATATAAACAGTCTGTGTAACTGGTCCTGTCTGTATAAACAGTCTGTGTGACGGGTACGGTCCCTAGAAACAATATGTGTGACGGGTTCTGTCCCTAGAAACAGCCTGTGCAACTGGTCCTGTCTCTATAAAAAGTCTGTGTAACTGGTCCTATCTCAATAAACAGTCTGCGTAACTGGTCCTGTCTCTATAAACAGTCTGTGTGATGGGTCATGTCTCTATAAACAGTCTGTGTAACTGGTCCTGTCACTATAAACAGTCCGTGTGACGGGTCCTGTCTCTATAAACAGTCTGTGTAACTGCTCCTGTCTCTATAAAAAGACTGTGTAACTGGTCCTTTCTCAATAAACAGTCTGTGTAACTGGTCCTGTCTCTATAAACAGTCTGTGTGATGGGTCATGTCTCTATGAACAGTCTGTGTAACTGGTCCTGTCTCTATAAACAGTCTGTGTGACGGGTCCTCTCTCTATAAACAGTCTGTGTAACTGCTCCTGTCTCTATAAACAGTCTGACTGACGGGTCCTGTCTCTATAAACAGCCTATGTACTGGTCCTGTCTCTATAAACAGTCTGTGTAACTGGTCCAGTCTCTACAAACAGTCTGTGTGACGGGTCCTGTCTCTATAAACAGTCTGCGTAACTGGTCCTTACTCTTTACACAGTCCGTGTAACTGGACTTTCTCTAACTGGTCCTTTCTCTATACACAGTCTGTGTAACTGGACTTTCTCTATAAACAGACTGTGTGACTGGTCCTGTCTCTATGAACAGTCTGTGTAACTGGTCCTCTCTCGATAAACAGCCTGTGCAACTCGTCCTTCTCTATAAACAGACTGTGTAACTGGTCCTGTCTCTATAAACAGTCTGTGTGACTGGTCCGGTCTCTATGAACAGTCTGTGTAACTGGTCCTGTCTCTATAAATAGTCGGTGTATCTGGACTTTCTCTATACACAGTCTGTGTAACTGGACCTGCCTCGATAAACAGTCTGTGCAACTGGTCCTGTCTCTATAAACAGTCTGTGTAACTGGTCCTGTCTCTATAAACAGTCTGTGTGATGGGTTCTGTTTCTTTAAACCGTCTGTGTAACTGGTCCAGTCTCTATAAACAGTCTGTGTAACTGGTCCTGTCTCTATAAACAGTCTGTGTGACGGGTCCTGTCTCTATAAACAGTCTTTGTAACTGGTCATGTCTCTATAAACAGCCTGTGTAACTGGTCCTGTCTCGAAAACAGTCTGTGTAACGGATCCTGTCTCTATAAACAGTCTGTGTAACTGGTCCTGTCTCTATAAACAGCGTGTGTGATGGGTCCTGTCTCTATAAACAGTCTGTGTAACTGGTCCTGTCTCTATAAACAGCCTGCATAACTGGTCCTGTCTCTATAAACCGTCTGTGTGACGGGTCCTGTCTCTATCAACTGTCTGTGTGACTGGTCTTGTCTCTATAAACAGTCTGTGTAACTGGTCCTGCCTCTATAAACAGTCTGTGTAACGGGTCCTGTCTCTATAAACAGACTGTGTGATGGCTCAAGTCCATAGAAACAGTCTGTGTAACTGGTCCAGTCTCTATAAACAGACTGTGTAACTGGTCCTGTCACTATAAACAGTTTGTGTAACTGGTCCTGTCTCTATAAACAGGCTGTGTAACTGGTCCTGTATCTCTTAACAGTCTGTGTGACTGGTCCTGTCTCTATAAACCGTCTGTGTAATTGGTCCTGTCTCTATAAACAGTCTGCGTAACTGGTCCTGTCTCGATACACAGTCTGTGTAACTGGACTTCCTCTATACACAGTCTGTGTGACGGGTCCTGCCTCTATAAACAGTCTGTGAAACTCGTCCTGTCTCTATAAACAGTCTGTGTAACTGGTCCTGACTCTATAAACAGTCTGTGTGACGGGTTCTATCTCTTTAAACAGTCTGTGTAACTGGTCCAGTCTCTATAAACAGTCTGTGTAACTGGTCCTGTCTCTATAAACAGCCTGTGTAGCTGGTCCTGTCTCTATAAACAGTCTGTGTAACGGGTCCTGCCTCTATAAACAGTCTGTGTAACTGGTCCTGTCTCTGGAAACAGCCTGTGTGATGGCTCAAGGCAATATTAACAGTCTGTGAATCTGGTCCTGTATCTATAAATAGACTGTGTAACTGGTCCTGTCTCTATAAACAGTCTGTGTAACTGGTCATGTCTCTATTAACAGCCTGTGTAATTGGTCATGTCTCGAAAACAGTCTGTGTAACGGGTCCTGTCTCTATATACAGCCTGTGTGATGGGTCAAGTCCATATAAACAGTCTGTGTAACTGGTCCTGTCTCTATAAACAGTCTGTGCAACTGGACCTGTCTCTATAAACAGACTGTGTATCTGGACTTTCTCGATACACAGTCTGTGTGTCTGGTCCTGTCTATATAAACAGCGTGTGTGACGTGTCCTGTCTCTATAAATAGTCTGTGTAACTGGTCCTGTCTCGAAACAGTCTATGAAACTGGTCCTGTCTCTATAAACAGCCTGTGTAGCTGGTCCTGCCATTATACACAGTTTGTCTGACGGGTCCTGACTCGATAAACAGTCTCTGCAACTGATCCTGTCTCAAGACACAGTCAGTTTGACGGATCCTATCTCTATAAACAGCTTGTGTAACTGGTCCTGTCTCTATAAACAGTCTGTGTAACTGGTTCTGTCTCTATAAACAGCCTGTGTAACTTGTCCTCTCTCTATAAACAGTCTGTATAACTGGACCTGTCTCAATAAACAGACTGTGTGACTGGTCCTGTCTCATTAAACAATCGGTGTAACTGGTCCTCTCTCGATAAACAGCCTGTGCAACTCGTCCTGTCTCTATAAACAGATTGTGTAACTGGTCCTGTCTCTATAAACAGTCTGTGTGACTGGTCCGGTCTCTATAAACAGTCTGTGTAACTGGTCCTGCCTCTATAAACCGTCTGTGTGACGGGTCCTGTCTCTATAAACAGTCTGTGTAACTGGTCCTGTATCTATAAATAGTCTGTGTATCTGGACTTTCTCTCTACACAGTCTGTGTAACTGGTCCTGCCTCTATAAACATTCTATGTAACTGGTCCCGTCTCTATAAACAGTCTGTGTAACTGGTCCTGTCTCTATAAACAGTCTGTGTGACGGGTTCTGTCTCTTTAAACAGTCTGTGTAACTGGTCCAGTCTCTATAAACAGTCTGTGTAACTGGTGCTGTCTCTATAAACAGTCTGTGTGACGGGTCTTGTCTCTATAAACAGTCTGTGTAACTGGTCATGTCTCTATAAACAGCCTGTGTAACTGATCCTGACTCGAAAACAGTCTGTGTAACGGGTCCTGTCTCTATACACAACCTGTGTGATGGGTCAAGTCCATATAAACAGTCTGTGTAACTGGACCTGTCTCTATAAACAGTCTGTGTAACTGGTCATGTCTCTATAAACTGTCTGTGTAACTGGTCCTGTCTCTATAAACAGCGTGTGTGATGGGTCAAGTACATATAAACAGTCTGTGTTACTGGTTCTGTCTCTATAAACAGTCTGTGTAACTGGTCATGTCTCTATAAACAGCCTGTGTAACTGGTCCTGTCTCTATAAACAGCCTGTGTGATGGTTCCTGTCTCTATAAACAGTCTGTGTAACTGGTCCTGTCTCTATAAACAGCCTGTGTGATGCGTCCTGTCTCCATAAACAGTCTGTGTAACTGGTCCTGTCTCTATAAACAGCCTGTGTGATGGTTCCTGTCTCTATAAACAGTCTGTGTAACTGGTCCTGTCTCTATAAACAGCCTGCATAACTGGTCCTGTCTCTATAAACCGTCTGTGTGATGGGTCCTGTCTCTATAAACAGTCTGTGTAACTGGTCCTGCCTCTATAAACAGTCTGTGTAACGGGTCCTATCTCTATAAACAGCCTGTGTGACTGGTGTTGTCTCTGTAAACAGTTTGTGTAACTGGTCCTGTCTCTATAAACAGGCTGTGTAACTGGTCCTGTTTCTATAAACAGTCTGTGTGACTGGTCCTGTCTCTATAAACAGGCTGTGTAGCTGGTCCTGTCTCTATAAACAGTCTGTGTGACTAGTCCTGTCTCTATAAACAGTCTGTGTAACTTTCCTGTCTCTATAAACATCCCGTGTAACTCGTCCTGTCTCTATAAACAGACTGTGTTACTGGTCCTGTCTCTATAAACTGTCTGTGTGACTGGTCCGGCCTCTTTAATCAGTCTGTGCATCTTCTCCTGTCTCTATTAACAGTCTATGTGACGGTTCCTGTCTCTATAAACAGTCTGTGTGACGGGTCCTGTCTCTATAAACAGTCTGTGTCACGTGTCCTGTCTCTATAAACTGTCTGTGTAATGGGCCCTGTCTCTGTAAACAGTCTGTGTAATGGGTCATGTCTCGATAAACAGACTGTGTATCTGGTCCAGTCTCTATAAACAACCTGTGTAAGTGGTCCTGTCTCTATAAACAGTCTGTGTAACTGGTCCAGTCTCTATAAACAGTTTGTATAACTGGTCCTGTCTCTATAAACAGGCTGTGTAACTGGTCCTGTCTCGATAAACAGTCTGTGTAACTGGCCCTGTCTCTATAAACAATCAGTGTAACTGGTCTTGTCTCTATAAAAAGTCTGTGTGACGGGTCCTGTCTTTTTAAACAGTCTGTGTAACTGGTCCTGTCTCTACAAACAGTCTGTGTAACTGGTCCTGTCTCAATAAACAATCTGTGCAACTGGTCCTGTCTCAATAAACAGCCTGTGCAACTAGTCATGTCTCCAAAAACAGTCTGTGAATCTGGTCCTGTATCTATAAATAGACTGTGTAACTGGTCCTGTCTCTATAAACAGTCTGTGTAACTGGTCATGTCTTCTATTAACAGCCTGTGTAACTGGTCCTGTCTCGAAAACAGTCTGTGTAACTGGTCCTGTCTCTACATACAGCCTGTGTGATGGGTCCAGTCCATATAAACAGTCTGTGTAACTGGTCCTGTCTCTATAAACAGTCTGTGCAACTGGACCTGTCTCTATAAACAGACTGTGTATCTGGACTTTCTCGATACACAGTCTGTGTATCTGGTCCTGTGTATATAAACAGCCTGTGTGACGTGTCCTGTCTCTATAAATAGTCTGTGTAACTGGTCCTGTCTCGAAACAGTCTATGAAACTGGTCCTGTCTCTATAAACAGCCTGTGTACCTCGTCCTGCCATTATACACAGTTTGTCTGACGGGTCCTGACTCGATAAACAGTCTCTGCAACTGATCCTGTCTCAAGACACAGTCAGTTTGACGGCTCCTGTCTCTATAAACAGCCTGTGTAACTGGTCCTGTCTCTATAAACAGTCTGTGTAACGGGTCCTGCCTCTATAAACAGTCTGTGTAACTGGTCCTGTCTCTATAAACAGCCTGTGTAACTTGTCCTCTCTCTATAAACAGTCTGTATAACTGGACCTGTCTCAATAAACAGACTGTGTGACTGGTCCTGTCTCATTAAACAATCTGTGTAACTGGTCCTCTCTCGATAAACAGCCTGTGCAACTCGTCCTGTCTCTATAAACAGATTGTGTAACTGGTCCTGTCTCTATAAACAGTCTGTGTAACTGGTCCTGCCTTTTTAACCGTCTGTGTGACGGGTCCTGTCTCTATAAACAGTCTGTGTAACTGGTCCTGTATCTATAAATAGTCTGTGTATCTGGACTTTCTCTATACACAGTCTGTGTAACTGGTCCTGCCTCTATAAACATTATATGTAACTGGTCCTGTCTCTATAAACAGTCTGTGTAACTTGTCCTGTCTCTATAAACAGTCTGTGTGACGGGTTCTGTCTCTTTAAACAGTCTGTGTAACTGGTCCAGTCTCTATAAACAGTCTGTGTAACGGGTCCTGTCTCTATACACAACCTGTGTGATGGGTCAAGTCCATATAAACAGTCTGTGTAACTGGTCCTGTCTCTATAAACAGTCTGTGTAACTGGTCCTGTCTCTATAAACAGTCTGTGTAACTGGTCCTGTCTCTATAAACAGCGTGTGTGATGGGTCCTGTCTCTATAAACATTCTGTGTAACTGGTCCTGTCTCTATAAACAGCCTGCATAACTGGTCCTGTCTCTATAAACCGTCTGTGTGACGGGTCCTGTCTCTATCAACTGTCTGTGTGACTGGTCCTGTCTCTATAAACAGTCTGAGTAACTGGTCCTGCCTCTATAAACAGTCTGTGTAACGGGTCCTGTCTCTATAAACAGACTGTGTGATGGCTCAAGTCCATATAAACAGTCTGTGTAACTGGTCCAGTCTCTATAAACAGACTGTGTAACTGGTCCTGTCACTATAAACAGTTTGTGTAACTGGTCCTGTCTCTATAAACAGGCTGTGTAACTGGTCCTGTTTCTATAAACAGTCTGTGTGACTGGTCCTATCTCTATAAACCGTCTGTGTAATTGGTCCTGTCTCTATAAACAGTCTGCGTAACTGGTCCTGTCTCTATACACAGTCTGTGTAACTGGACTTTCTCTATACACAGTCTGTGTGACGGGTCCTGTCTCGATAACCATTCTCTGTTACTGGTCCTGTCTCTATAAACAGCCTGTGTATCTGGTCCAGTCTCTATTAAAAGCCTGTGTGACGGTCCTGTCTCTATAAACAGTCTGTGTAACTGCTCCTGTCTCCATAAACAGTCTGTGTAACTGGTCCTGTCTCTATAAACAGCCTGTGTAACTTGTCCTCTCTCTATAAACAGTCTGTATAACTGGACCTGTCTCAATAAACTAGACTGTGTGACTGGTCCTGTCTCTTTAAACAGTCTGTTTATCTGGACTTTCTCTGTACACAGTCTGTGTGACTGGTCCGGTCTCTATAAACAGTCTGTGTAACTGGTCCTGCCTCTATAAACCGTCTGTGTGACGGGTCCTGTCTCTATAAACAGTCTGTGTAACTGGTCCTGTCTCTATTATTAGTCTGTGTATCTGGACATTCTCTGTACACAGTCTGTGTAACTGGTCCTGCCTCTATAAACAGTCTGTGTAACTGGTCCTGTCTCTATAAACAGTCTGTGTGACGGGTCCTGTCTCTTTAAACAGTCTGTGTAACTGGTCCAGTCTCTATAAACAGTCTGTGTAACTCATCCTATCTCTATAAACAGTCTGTGTAACTGGTCATGTCTCTTTAAACAGTCTGTGTAACGGGTCCTGTCTCTATACACAGCCTGTGTGATGGGTCAACTCCATATAAACAGTGTGAGTAACTGGTCCTGTCTCTGTAAACAGTCTGTGTAACTGGTCTTGTCTCTATAAACAGCCTGTGTAACTGGTATTGTATCTATAAACAGCCTGTGTGATGGTTCCTGTCTCCATAAACAGTCTGTGTAACTGGTCCTGTCTCGATAAACAGCCTGTGTGATGGGTCCTGTCTCTATAAACAGTCTGTGTAACTGGTCCTGTCTCTATAAACAGCCTGTGTGATGGTTCCTGTCTCTATAAACAGTCTGTGTAACTGGTCCTGTCTCTATAAACAGCCTGCATAACTGGTCCTGTCTCTATAAACCGTCTGTGTGACGGGTCCTGTCTCTATAAACAGTCTGGGTAACTGGTCCTGCCTCTATAAACAGTCTGTGTAACGGGTCCTATCTCTATAAACAGACTGTGTGATGGCTCAAGTCCATATAAACAGTCTGTGTAACTGGTCCTGTCTCTATAAACAGCCTGTGTGACGGGTCCTGTCGCTATGAACAGTCTGTGTAACTGCTCCTGTCTCTATAAACAGTCTGACTGACGGGTCATGTCTCTATAAATAGCCTGTGTACTGGTCCTGTCTCTATAAACAGTCTGTGTAACTGGTCCTGTCTCTACAAACAGTCTGCGTAACTGGTCCTTTCTCTATACACAGTCTGTGTAACTGGACTTTCTCTAACTGGTCCTTTCTCTATACACAGTCTGTGTAACTGGACTTTCTCTATACACAGTCTGTGTGACGGGTCCTGTCTCTATAACCATTCTGTGTTACTTGTCCTGTCTCTATAAACAGCCTGTGTCTCTGGTCCAGTCTCTATTAAAAGCCTGTGTGACGGTCCTGTCTCTATGAACAGTCTGTGTAACTGCTCCTGTCTCCATAAACAGTCTGTGTAACTGGTCCTGTCTCTATAAACAGCCTGTGTAAATTGTCCTCTCTCTATAAACAGTCTGTATAACTGGACCTGTCTCAAAAAACAGATTGTGTGACTTGTCCTGTCTCTTTAAACAGTCTGTGTAACTGGTCCTCTCTCGATAAACAGCCTGTGCAACTCGTCCTGTCTCTATAAACAGACTGTGTAACTGGTCCTGTCTCCATAAACAGTCTGTGTGACTGGTCCGGTCTCTATAAACAGTCTGTGTAACTGGTCCTGTCTCTATAAATAGTCTGTGCATCTGGACTTTCTCTATACACAGTCTCAGTAACTGGTCCTGCCTCTATAAACAGTCTGTGTAACTGGTCCTTTCTCTATAAACAGTCTGTGTAACTGGTCCTGTCTCTATAAACAGTCTGTGTGACGGGTTCTGTTTCTTTAAACAGTCTGTGTAACTGGTCCAGTCTCTATAAACAGTCTGTGTAACTGGTCCTGTCTCTATAAACAGTCTGTGTGACGGGTCCTGTCTCTATAAACAGTCTGTGTAACTGGTCATGTCTCTATAAACAGCCTGTGTAACTGATCCTGACTCGAAAACAGTCTGTGTAACGGGTCCTGTCTCTATACACATCCTGTGTGATGGGTCAAGTCCATATAAACAGTCTGTATAACTGGTCCTGTCTCTATAAACAGACTGTGTGACTGGTCCTGTCTCTTTAAAGTCTGTGTTACTGGTCCTCTCTCGATAAACAGCCTGTGCATCTCGTCCTGTCTCTATAAATAGTCTGTGTAACTGGTCCTGTCTCTCTAAACAGTCTGTGTAACTGGTCCTGTCTCTATAAACAGCGTGTGTGATGGGTCCTGTCTCTATAAACAGTCTGTGTAACTGGTCCTGTCTCTATAAACAGTCTGTGTAACTGGTCCTGTCTCTATAAACAGTCTGTGTGACGGGTTCTGTTTCTTTAAACAGTCTGTGCAACTGGTCCAGTCTCTATAAACAGTCTGTGTAACTGGTCCTGTCTCTAATAACAGTCTGTGTGACGGGTCCTGTCTCTATAAACAGTTTGTGTAACTGGTCATGTCTCTATAAACAGCCTGTGTAACTGATCCTGTCTCGAAAACAGTCTGTGTAACGGGTCCTGTCTCTATACACAGCCTGTGTGATGGGTCAAGTCCATATAAACAGTCTGTATAACTGGTCCTGTCTCTATAAACAGTCTGTGTAACTGGTCCTGTCTCTATAAACAGTCTGTGTAACTGGTCCTGTCTCTATAAACAGCGTGTGTGATGGGTCCTGTCTCTATAAACAGTCTGTGTAACTGGTCCTGTCTCTATAAACAGCCTGCATAACTGGTCCTGTCTCTATAAACCGTCTGTGTGACGGGTCCTGTCTCTATCAACTGTCTGTGTGATTGGTCCTATCTCTTTAAAAAGTCTGTGTAACTGGTCCTGCATCTATAAACAGTCTGTGTAACGGGTCCTGTCTCTATAAACAGACTGTGTGATGGCTCAAGTCCATATAAACAGTCTGTGTAACTGGTCCAGTCTCTATAAACAGACTGTGTATCTGGTCCTGTCACTATAAACAGTTTGTGTAACTGGTCCTGTCTCTATAAACAGGCTGTGTAACTGGTCCTGTTTCTATAAACAGTCTGTGTGACTGGTCCTGTCTCTATAAACCGTCTGTGTAATTGGTCCTGTCTCTATAAACAGTCTGCGTAACTGGTCCTGTCTCTATACACAGTCTGTGTAACTGGACTTCCTCTATACACAGTCTATGTGACGGGTCCTGCCTCTATAAACAGTCTGTGAAACTGGTCCTGTCTCTATAAACAGTCTGTGTAACTGGTCCTGTCTCTATACACAGTCTGTGTGACGGGTTCTGTCTCTTTAAACTGTCAGTGTAACTGGTCCAGTCTCTATCAACAGTCTGTGTAACTGGTCCTGTCCCTATAAACAGTCGGTGTGACGGGACCTGTCTCTATAAACAGTCTGTGTAACTGGTCATGTCTCTATAAACAGCCTGTGTAACTGGTCCTGTCTCGAAAACAGTCTGTGTAACGGGTCCTGTCTCTATACACAGCCTGTGTGATGGGTCAAGTCCATATAAACAGTCTGTGTAACTGGTCCTGTCTCTATAAACAGTCTGTGTAACTGGTCCTGTCTCTATAAACAGTCTGTGTAACTGGTCCTGTCTCTATAAACAGCGTGTGATGATGGGTCCTGTCTCTATAAACAGTCTGTGTAACTGGTCATGTCTCTATAAACAGCCTGCATAACTGGTCCTGTCTCTATAAACCGTCTGTGTGACGGGTCCTATCTCTATCAACTGTCTGTGTGACTGGTCCTGTCTTTATAAACAGTCTGTGTAACTGGTCCTGTCTCTATAAACAGTCTGTGTAACTGGTCCTGTCTCTATAAACAGTCTGTGTGACGGGTTCTGTTTCTTTAAACAGTCTGTGTAACTGGTCCAGTCTCTATACACAGTCTGTGTAACTGGTCCTGTCTCTATAAACAGTCTGTGTGACGGGTCCTGTCTGTATAAACAGTCTGTGTAAGTGGTCATGTCTCTATAAACAGCGTGTGTGATGGGTCCTGTCTCTATAAACAGTCTGTGTAACTGCTCCTGTCTCCATAAACAGTCTGTGTAACTGGTCCTGTCTCTATAAACAGCCTGTGTAACTTGTCCTCTCTCTATAAACAGTCTGTATAACTGGACCTGTCTCAAAAAACAGATTGTGTGACTTGTCCTGTCTCTTTAAACAGTCTGTGTAACTGGTCCTCTCTCGATAAACAGCCTGTGCAACTCGTCCTGTCTCTATAAACAGACTGTGTAACTGGTCCTGTCTCCATAAACAGTCTGTGTGACTGGTCCTGTCTCTATAAATAGTCTGTGCATCTGGACTTTCTCTATACACAGTCTGTGTAACTGGTCCTGCCTCTATAAACAGTCTGTGTAACTGGTCCTTTCTCTATAAACAGTCTGTGTAACTGGTCCTGTCTCTATAAACAGTCTGTGTGACGGGTTCTGTTTCTTTAAACAGTCTGTGTAACTGGTCCAGTCTCTATAAACAGTCTGTGTAACTGGTCCTGTCTCTATAAACAGTCTGTGTGACGGGTCCTGTCTCTATAAACAGTCTGTGTAACTGGTCATGTCTCTATAAACAGCCTGTGTAACTGATCCTGACTCGAAAACAGTCTGTGTAACGGGTCCTGTCTCTATACACAGCCTGTGTGATGGGTCAAGTCCATATAAACAGTCTGTATAACTGGTCCTGTCTCTATAAACAGACTGTGTGACTGGTCCTGTCTCTTTAAAGTCTGTGTTACTGGTCCTCTCTCGATAAACAGCCTGTGCATCTCGTCCTGTCTCTATAAATAGTCTGTGTAACTGGTCCTGTCTCTATAAACAGTCTGTGTAACTGGTCCTGTCTCTATAAACAGCGTGTGTGATGGGTCCTGTCTCTATAAACAGTCTGTGTAACTGGTCCTGTCTCTATAAACAGTCTGTGTAACTGGTCCTGTCTCTATAAACAGTCTGTGTGACGGGTTCTGTTTCTTTAAACAGTCTGTGCAACTGGTCCAGTCTCTATAAACAGTCTGTGTAACTGGTCCTATCTCTAATAACAGTCTGTGTGACGGGTCCTGTCTCTATAAACAGTTTGTGTAACTGGTCATGTCTCTATAAACAGCCTGTGTAACTGATCCTGTCTCGAAAACAGTCTGTGTAACGGGTCCTGTCTCTATACACAGCCTGTGTGATGGGTCAAGTCCATATAAACAGTCTGTATAACTGGTCCTGTCTCTATAAACAGACTGTGTGACTGGTCCTGTCTCTTTAAAGTCTGTGTTACTGGTCCTCTCTCGATAAACAGCCTGTGCATCTCGTCCTGTCTCTATAAATAGTCTGTGTAACTGGTCCTGTCTCTATAAACAGTCTGTGTAACTGGTCCTGTCTCTATAAACAGCGTGTGTGATGGGTCCTGTCTCTATAAACAGTCTGTGTAACTGGTCCTGTCTCTATAAACAGTCTGTGTAACTGGTCCTGTCTCTATAAACAGTCTGTGTGACGGGTTCTGTTTCTTTAAACAGTCTGTGCAACTGGTCCAGTCTCTATAAACAGTCTGTGTAACTGGTCCTATCTCTAATAACAGTCTGTGTGACGGGTCCTGTCTCTATAAACAGTTTGTGTAACTGGTCATGTCTCTATAAACAGCCTGTGTAACTGATCCTGTCTCGAAAACAGTCTGTGTAACGGGTCCTGTCTCTATACACAGCCTGTGTGATGGGTCAAGTCCATATAAACAGTCTGTATAACTGGTCCTGTCTCTATACACAGTCTGTGTAACTGGTCCTGTCTCTATAAACAGTCTGTGTAACTGGTCCTGTCTCTATAAACAGCGTGTGTGATGGGTCCTGTCTCTATAAACAGTCTGTGTAACTGGTCCTGTCTCTATAAACAGCCTGCATAACTGGTCCAGTCTCTATAAACCGTCTGTGTGACGGGTCCTGTCTCTATCAACTGTCTGTGTGATTGGTCCTATCTCTTTAAACAGTCTGTGTAACTGGTCCTGCATCTATAAACAGTCTGTGTAACGGGTCCTGTCTCTATAAACAGACTGTGTGATGGCTCAAGTCCATATAAACAGTCTGTGTAACTGGTCCAGTCTCTATAAACAGACTGTGTAACTGGTCCTGTCACTATAAACAGTTTGTGTAACTGGTCCTGTCTCTATAAACAGGCTGTGTAACTGGTCCTGTTTCTATAAACAGTCTGTGTGACTGGTCCTGTCTCTATAAACCGTCTGTGTAATTGGTCCTGTCTCTATAAACAGTCTGCATAACTGGTCCTGTCTCTATACACAGTCTGTGTAACTGGACTTCCTCTATACACAGTCTATGTGACGGGTCCTGCCTCTATAAACAGTCTGTGAAACTGGTCCTGTCTCTATAAACAGTCTGTGTAACTGGTCCTGTCTCTATAAACAGTCTGTGTGACGGGTTCTGTCTCTTTAAACAGTCAGTGTAACTGGTCCAGTCTCTATCAACAGTCTGTGTAACTGGTCCTGTCCCTATAAACAGTCGGTGTGACGATACCTGTCTCTATAAACAGTCTGTGTAACTGGTCATGTCTCTATAAACAGCCTGTGCAACTGGTCCTGTCTCGAAAACAGTCTGTGTAACGGGTCCTGTCTCTATACACAGCCTGTGTGATGGGTCAAGTCCATATAAACAGTCTGTGTAACTGGTCCTGTCTCTATAAACAGTCTGTGTAACTGGTCCTGTCTCTATAAACAGTCTGTGTAACTGGTCCTGTCTCTATAAACAGCGTGTGATGATGGGTCCTGTCTCTATAAACAGTCTGTGTAACTGGTCCTGTCTCTATAAACAGCCTGCATAACTGGTCCTGTCTCTATAAACCGCCTGTGTGACGGGTCCTGTCTCTATCAACTGTCTGTGTGACTGGTCCTGTCTTTATAAACAGTCTGTGTAACTGGTCCTGTCTCTATAAACAGTCTGTGTAACTGGTCCTGTCTCTATAAACAGTCTGTGTGACGGGTTCTGTTTCTTTAAACAGTCTGTGTGACTGGTCCAGTCTCTATACACAGTCTGTGTAACTGGTCCTGTCTCTATAAACAGTCTGTGTGACGGGTCCTGTCTGTATAAACAGTCTGTGTAACTGGTCATGTCTCTATAAACAGCGTGTGTGATGGGTCCTGTCTCTATAAACAGTCTGTGTAACTGGTCCTGTCTCTATAAACAGCCTGCATAACTGGTCCTGTCTCTATAAACCGTCTGTGTGATGGCTCAAGTCCATATAAACAGTCTGTGTAACTGGTCCAGTCTCTATAAACAGACTGTGTAACTGGTCCTGTCACTATAAACAGTTTGTGTAACTGGTCCTGTCTCTATAAACAGGCTGTGTACCTTGTCCTGTTTCTATAAACAGTCTGTGTGACTGGTCCTGTCTCTATAAACCGTCTGTGTAATTGGTCCTGTCTCTATAAACAGTCTGCATAACTGGTCCTGCCTCTATACACAGTCTGTGTAACTGGACTTCCTCTATACACAGTCTGTGTGACGGGACCTGCCTCTATAAACAGTCTGTGAAACTGGTCCTGTCTCTATAAACAGTCTGTGTAACTGGTCCTGCCTCTATAAACAGTCTGTGTGACGGGTTCTGTCTCTTTAAACAGTCAGTGTAACTGGTCCAGTCTCTATAAACAGTCTGTGTAACTGGTCCTGTCCCTATAAACAGTCTGTATGACGGGTCCTGTCTCTATAAACAGGCTGTGTAACTGGTCATGTCTCTATAAACAGCCTGTGTAACTGGTCCTGTCTCGAAAACAGTCTGTGTAACGGGTCCTGTCTCTATACACAGCCTGTTTGATGGGTCAAGTCCATATAAACAGTCTGTGTAACTGGTCCTGCCTCTATAAACAGTCTGTGTAACTGGTCCTGTCTCTATAAACAGTCTGTGTAACTGGTCCTGTCTCTATAAACAGCGTGTGTGATGGGTCCTGTCTCTATAAACAGTCTGTGTAACTAGTCCTGTCTCTATAAACAGCCTGCATAACTGGTCCTGTCTCTATAAACCGTCTGTGTGACGGGTCCTGTTTCTATCAACTGTCTGTGTGACTGGTCCTGTCTTTATAAACAGTCTGTGTAACTGGTCCTACCTCTATAAACAGTCTGTGTAACGGGTCCTGTCTCTATAAACAGACTGTGTGATGGCTCAAGTCCATATAAACAGACTGTGTAACTGGTCCAGTCTCTATAAACAGACTGTGTAACTATTCCTGTCACTATAAACTGTTTGTGTAACTGGTCCTGTCTCTATAAACAGGCTGTGTAATTGGTCCTGTCTCTTTAAACAGTCTGTGAAACTGGTCCTGCCTCTATAAACAGTCTGTGTAACTGGTCCTGTCTCTATAAACAGTCAGTGTGACATGTCCTGTCTCTTTAAACAGTCTGTGTAACTGGTCCAGTCTCTATAAACAGTCTGTGTAACTGGTCCTGTCTCTATAAACAGTCTGTGTAACTGGTCATGTCTCTATAAACAGTCTGTGTAACTGGTCCTGCCTCTATAAACAGTCTGTGTAACGGGTCCTGTCTCTATAAACAGACTGTGTGATGGCTCAAGTCCATATAAACAGTCTGTGTAACTGGTCCAGTCTCTATAAACAGACTGTGTAACTGGTCCTGTCACTATAAACAGTTTGTGTAACATGTCCTGTCTATATAAACAGGCTGTGTAACTGGTCCTGTTTCTATAAACAGTCTATGTGACCGTTCCTGTCTCTATAAACCGTCTGTGTAATTGATCCTGTCTCTATAAACAGTCTGCGTAACTGGTCCTGTCTCTATACACAGTCTGTGTAACTGGACTTCCTCTATACACAGTCTGTGTGACGGGTCCTGCCTCTATAAACAGTCTGTGAAACTCGTCCTGTCTCTATAAACAGTCTGTGTAACTGTTCCTGTCTCTATAAACAGTCTGTGTGACGGGTTCTGTTTCTTTAAACAGTCTGTGTAACTGGTCCAGTCTCTATAAACAGTCTGTGTAACTGGTCCTGTCTCTATAAACAGTCTGTGTGACGGGTCCTGTCAGTATAAACAGTCTGTGTAACTGGTCATGTCTCTATAAACAGCCTGTGTAACTGGTCCTGTCTCCATATACAGTCTGTGTAACTGGTCCTGTCTCTATAAACAGCCTGTGTGATGGGTCCTGTCTCTATAAACAGTCTGTGTAACTGGTCCTGTCTCTATAAACAGCCTGTGTGATGGTTCCTGTCTCTATAAACAGTCTGTGTAACTGGTCCTGTCTCTATAAACAGCCTTCATAACTGGTCCTGTCTCTATAAACCGTCTGTGTGACGGCTCCTATCTCTATAAACAGTCTGTGTAACTGGTCCTGCCTCTATAAACAGTCTGTGTAACGGGTCCTATCTCTATAAACAGACTGTGTGATGGCTCAAGTCCATATAAACAGTCTGCGTAACTGGTCCTGTCTCTATAAACAGCCTGTGTTACTGGTCCTGTCTCTATAAACAGTTTGTGTAACTGGTCCTGTCTCTATAAACAGGCTGTGTAACTGGTCCTGTTTCTATAAACAGTCTGTGTAACTGCTCCTGTCTCTATAAAAAGACTGTGTGACTGGTCCTGTCTCTATAAACAGTCTGTGTGACGGGTCCTGTCGCTATGAACAGTCTGTGTAACTGCTCCTGTCTCTATAAACAGTCTGACTGACGGGTCCTGTCTCTATAAATAGCCTGTGTACTGGTCCTGTCTCTATAAACAGTCTGTGTAACTGGTCCTGTCTCTACAAACAGTCTGCGTAACTGGTCCTTTCTCTATACACAGTCTGTGTAACTGGACTTTCTCTAACTGGTCCTTTCTCTATACACAGTCTGTGTAACTGGACTTTCTCTATACACAGTCTGTGTGACGGGTCCTGTCTCTATAACCATTCTGTGTTACTGGTCCTGTCTCTATAAACAGCCTGTGTCTCTGGTCCAGTCTCTATTAAAAGCCTGTGTGACGGTCCTGTCTCTATGAACAGTCTGTGTAACTGCTCCTGTCTCCATAAACAGTCTGTGTAACTGGTCCTGTCTCTATAAACAGCCTGTGTAACTTGTCCTCTCTCTATAAACAGTCTGTATAACTGGACCTGTCTCAAAAAACAGATTGTGTGACTGGTCCTGTCTCTTTAAACATTCTGTGTAACTGGTCCTCTCTCGATAAACAGCCTGTGCAACTCGTCCTGTCTCTATAAACAGACTGTGTAACTGGTCCTGTCTCCATAAACAGTCTGTGTGACTGGTCCGGTCTCTATAAACAGTCTGTGTAACTGGTCCTGTCTCTATAAATAGTCTGTGTATCTGGACTTTCTCTATACACAGTCTGTGTAACTGGTCCTGCCTCTATAAACAGTCTGTGTAACTGGTCCTTTCTCTATAAACAGTCTGTGTAACTGGTCCTGTCTCTATAAACAGTCTGTGTGACGGGTTCTGTTTCTTTAAACAGTCTGTGCAACTGGTCCAGTCTCTATGAACAGTCTGTGTAACGGGTCCTGTCTCTATACACAGCCTGTGTGATGGGTCAAGTCCATATAAACAGTCTGTATAACTGGTCCTGTCTCTATAAACAGTCTGTGTAACTGGTCCTGTCTCTATAAACAGTCTGTGTAACTGGTCCTGTCTCTATAAACAGCGTGTGTGATGGGTCCTGTCTCTATAAACAGTCTGTGTAACTGGTCCTGTCTCTATAAACAGTCTGTGTAACTGGTCCTGTCTCTATAAACAGTCTGTGTGACGGGTTCTGTTTCTTTAAACAGTCTGTGCAACTGGTCCAGTCTCTATAAACAGTCTGTGTAACTGGTCCTGTCTCTATAAACAGTCTGTGTGACGGGTCCTGTCTCTGTAAACAGTTTGTGTAACTGGTCATGTCTCTATAAACAGCCTGTGTAACTGATCCTGTCTCGAAAACAGTCTGTGTAACGGGTCCTGTCTCTATACACAGCCTGTGTGATGGGTCAAGTCCATATAAACAGTCTGTATAACTGGTCCTGTCTCTATAAACAGTCTGTGTAACTGGTCCTGTCTCTATACACAGTCTGTGTAACTGGACTTTCTCTAACTGGTCCTTTCTCTATACACAGTCTGTGTAACTGGACTTTCTCTATACACAGTCTGTGTGACGGGTCCTGTCTCTATAACCATTCTGTGTTACTGGTCCTGTCTCTATCAACAGTCTGTGTAACTGGTCCTGTCCCTATAAACAGTCGGTGTGACGGGACCTGTCTCTATAAACAGGCTGTGTAACTGGTCCTGTTTCTATAAACAGTCTGTGTGACTGGTCCTATCTCTATAAACCGTCTGTGTAATTGGTCCTGTCTCTATAAACAGTCTGCGTAACTGGTCCTGTCTCTATACACAGTCTGTGTAACTGGACTTTCTCTATACACAGTCTGTGTGACGGGTCCTGTCTCGATAACCATTCTGTGTTACTGGTCCTGTCTCTATAAAAAGCCTGTGTATCTGGTCCAGTCTCTATTAAAAGCCTGTGTGACGGTCCTGTCTCTATAAACAGTCTGTGTAACTGCTCCTGTCTCCATAAACAGTCTGTGTAACTGGTCCTGTCTCTATAAACAGCCTGTGTAACTTGTCCTCTCTCTATAAACAGTCTGTATAACTGGACCTGTCTCAATAAACTAGACTGTGTGACTGGTCCTGTCTCTTTAAACAGTCTGTGTATCTGGACTTTCTCTGTACACAGTCTTTGTGACTGGTCCGGTCTCTATAAACAGTCTGTGTAACTGGTCCTGCCTCTATAAACAGTCTGTGTGACTGGTCCGGTCTCTATAAACAGTCTGTGTAACTGGTCCTGCCTCTATAAACCGTCTGTGTGACGGGTCCTGTCTCTATAAACAGTCTGTGTAACTGGTCCTGTCTCTATAAACAGTCTGTGTGACTGGTCCGGTCTCTATAAACAGTCTTTGTAACGGGTCCTGCCTCTATAAACCGTCTGTGTGACGGGTCCTGTCTCTATAAACAGTCTGTGTAACTGGTCCTGTCTCTATAAATAGTCTGTGTATCTGGACATTCTCTGTACACAGTCTGTGTAACTGGTCCTGCCTCTATAAACAGTCTGTGTAACTGGTCCTGTCTCTATAAACAGTCTGTGTGACGGGTACTGTCTCTTTAAACAGTCTGTGTAACTGGTCCAGTCTCTATAAACAGTCTGTGTAACTGGTCCTGTCTCTATAAACAGACTGTGTAACTGGTCATGTCTCTTTAAACAGTCTGTGTAACGGGTCCTGTCTCTATACACAGCCTGTGTGATGGGTCAACTCCATATAAACAGACTGAGTAACTGGTCCTGTCTCTGTAAACAGTCTGTATAACTGGTCCTGTCTCTATAAACAGCCTGTGTGATGGGTCCTGTCTCTATAAACAGTCTGTGTAACTGGTCCTGTCTCTATAAACAGCCTGTGTGATGGTTCCTGTCTCTATAAACAGTCTGTGTAACTGGTCCTGTCTCTATAAACAGCCTGCATAACTGGTCCTGTCTCTATAAACCGTCTGTGTGACGGGTCCTGTCTCTATAAACAGTCTGTGTAACTGGTCCTGCCTCTATAAACAGTCTGTGTAACGGGTCCTATCTCTATAAACAGACTGTGTGATGGCTCAAGTCCATATAAACAGTCTGTGTAACTGGTCCTGCCTCTATAAACAGCCTGTGTGACTGGTCCTGTCTCTATAAACAGTTTGTGTAACTGGTCCTGTCTCTATAAACAGGCTGTGTAACTGGTCCTGTTTCTATAAACAGTCTGTGTAACTGCTCCTGTCTCTATAAAAAGACTGTGTGACTGGTCCTGTCTCTATAAACAGTCCATGTGACGGGTCCTGTCGCTATGAACAGTCTGTGTAACTGCTCCTGTCTCTATAAACAGTCTGACTGACGGGTCCTGTCTCTATAAATAGCCTGTGTACTGGTCCTGTCTCTATAAACAGTCTGTGTAACTGGTCCTGTCTCTATAAACAATCAGTGTAACTGGTCTTGTCTCTATAAAAAGTCTGTGTGACGGGTCCTGTCTTTTTAAACAGTCTGTGTAACTGGTCCTGTCTCTACAAACAGTCTGTGTAACTGGTCCTGTCTCAATAAACAATCTGTGCAACTGGTCCTGTCTCAATAAACAGCCTGTGCAACTAGTCATGTCTCCAAAAACAGTCTGTGAATCTGGTCCTGTATCTATAAATAGACTGTGTAACTGGTCCTGTCTCTATAAACAGTCTGTGTAACTGGTCATGTCTTCTATTAACAGCCTGTGTAACTGGACCTGTCTCGAAAACAGTCTGTGTAACGGGTCCTGTCTCTACATACAGCCTGTGTGATGGGTCCAGTCCATATAAACAGTCTGTGTAACTGGTCCTGTCTCTATAAACAGTCTGTGCAACTGGACCTGTCTCTATAAACAGACTGTGTATCTGGACTTTCTCGATACACAGTCTGTGTATCTGGTCCTGTGTATATAAACAGCCTGTGTGACGTGTCCTGTCTCTATAAATAGTCTGTGTAACTGGTCCTGTCTCGAAACAGTCTATGAAACTGGTCCTGTCTCTATAAACAGCCTGTGTACCTCGTCCTGCCATTATACACAGTTTGTCTGACGGGTCCTGACTCGATAAACAGTCTCTGCAACTGATCCTGTCTCAAGACACAGTCAGTTTGACGGCTCCTGTCTCTATAAACAGCCTGTGTAACTGGTCCTGTCTCTATAAACAGTCTGTGTAACGGGTCCTGCCTCTATAAACAGTCTGTGTAACTTGTCCTCTCTCTATAAACAGTCTGTATAACTGGACCTGTCTCAATAAACAGACTGTGTGACTGGTCCTGTCTCATTAAACAATCTGTGTAACTGGTCCTCTCTCGATAAACAGCCTGTGCAACTCGTCCTGTCTCTATAAACAGATTGTGTAACTGGTCCTGTCTCTATAAACAGTCTGTGTGACTGGTCCGGTCTCTATAAACAGTCTGTGTAACTGGTCCTGCCTTTTTAACCGTCTGTGTGACGGGTCCTGTCTCTATAAACAGTCTGTGTAACTGGTCCTGTATCTATAAATAGTCTGTGTATCTGGACTTTCTCTATACACAGTCTGTGTAACTGGTCCTGCCTCTATAAACATTATATGTAACTGGTCCTGTCTCTATAAACAGTCTGTGTAACTTGTCCTGTCTCTATAAACAGTCTGTGTGACGGGTTCTGTCTCTTTAAACAGTCTGTGTAACTGGTCCAGTCTCTATAAACAGTCTGTGTAACGGGTCCTGTCTCTATACACAACCTGTGTGATGGGTCAAGTCCATATCAACAGTCTGTGTAACTGGTCCTGTCTCTATAAACAGTCTGTGTAACTGGTCCTGTCTCTATAAACAGTCTGTGTAACTGGTCCTGTCTCTATAAACAGCGTGTGTGATGGGTCCTGTCTCTATAAACATTCTGTGTAACTGGTCCTGTCTCTATAAACAGCCTGCATAACTGGTCCTGTCTCTATAAACCGTCTGTGTGACGGGTCCTGTCTCTATGAACTGTCTGTGTGACTGGTCCTGTCTCTATAAACAGTCTGAGTAACTGGTCCTGCGTCTATAAACAGTCTGTGTAACGGGTCCTGTCTCTATAAACAGACTGTGTGATGGCTCAAGTCCATATAAACAGTCTGTGTAACTGGTCCAGTCTCTATAAACAGACTGTGTAACTGGTCCTGTCACTATAAACAGTTTGTGTAACTGGTCCTGTTTCTATAAACAGTCTGTGTAACTGGTCCAGTCTCTATAAACAGACTGTGTAACTGGTCCTGTCACTATAAACAGTTTGTGTAACTGGTCCTGTTTCTATAAACAGGCTGTGTAACTGGTCCTGTTTCTATAAACAGTCTGTGTGACTGGTCCTATCTCTATAAACCGTCTGTGTAATTGGTCCTGTCTCTATAAACAGTCTGCGTAACTGGTCCTGTCTCTATACACAGTCTGTGTAACTGGACTTTCTCTATACACAGTCTGTGTGACGGGTCCTGTCTCGATAACCATTCTCTGTTACTGGTCCTGTCTCTATAAACAGCCTATGTATCTGGTCCAGTCTCTATTAAAAGCCTGTGTGACGGTCCTGTCTCTATAAACAGTCTGTGTAACTGCTCCTGTCTCCATAAACAGTCTGTGTAACTGGTCCTGTCTCTATAAACAGCCTGTGTAACTTGTCCTCTCTCTATAAACAGTCTGTATAACTGGACCTGTCTCAATAAACTAGACTGTGTGACTGGTCCTGTCTCTTTAAACAGTCTGTTTATCTGGACTTTCTCTGTACACAGTCTGTGTGACTGGTCCGGTCTCTATAAACAGTCTGTGTAACTGGTCCTGCCTCTATAAACCGTCTGTGTGACGGGTCCTGTCTCTATAAACAGTCTGTGTAACTGGTCCTGTCTCTATTATTAGTCTGTGTATCTGGACATTCTCTGTACACAGTCTGTGTAACTGGTCCTGCCTCTATAAACAGTCTGTGTAACTGGTCCTGTCTCTATAAACAGTCTGTGTGACGGGTCCTGTCTCTTTAAACAGTCTGTGTAACTGGTCCAGTCTCTATAAACAGTCTGTGTAACTGGTCCTGTCTCTATAAACAGTCTGTGTAACTGGTCATGTCTCTTTAAACAGTCTGTGTAACGGGTCCTGTCTCTATACACAGCCTGTGTGATGGGTCAACTCCATATAAACAGTCTGAGTAACTGGTCCTGTCTCTGTAAACAGTCTGTGTAACTGGTCTTGTCTCTATAAACAGCCTGTGTAACTGGTATTGTATCTATAAACAGCCTGTGTGATGGTTCCTGTCTCCATAAACAGTCTGTGTAACTGGTCCTGTCTCGATAAACAGCCTGTGTGATGGGTCCTGTCTCTATAAACAGTCTGTGTAACTGGTCCTGTCTCTATAAACAGCCTGTGTGATGGTTCCTGTCTCTATAAACAGTCTGTGTAACTGGTCCTGTCTCTATAAACAGCCTGCATAACTGGTCCTGTCTCTATAAACCGTCTGTGTGACGGGTCCTGTCTCTATAAACAGTCTGTGTAACTGGTCCTGCCTCTATAAACAGTCTGTGTAACGGGTCCTATCTCTATAAACAGACTGTGTGATGGCTCAAGTCCATATAAACAGTCTGTGTAACTGGTCCTGTCTCTATAAACAGCCTGTGTGACGGGTCCTGTCGCTATGAACAGTCTGTGTAACTGCTCCTGTCTCTATAAACAGTCTGACTGACGGGTCCTGTCTCTATAAATAGCCTGTGTACTGGTCCTGTCTCTATAAACAGTCTGTGTAACTGGTCCTGTCTCTATAAACAGTCTGCGTAACTGGTCCTTTCTCTATACACAGTCTGTGTAACTGGACTTTCTCTAACTGGTCCTTTCTCTATACACAGTCTGTGTAACTGGACTTTCTCTATACACAGTCTGTGTGACGGGTCCTGTCTCTATAACCATTCTGTGTTACTGGTCCTGTCTCTATAAACAGTTTGTGTCTCTGGTCCAGTCTCTATTAAAAGCCTGTGTGACGGTCCTGTTTCTATGAACAGTCTGTGTAACTGCTCCTGTCTCCATAAACAGTCTGTGTAACTGGTCCTGTCTCTATAAACAGCCTGTGTAACTTGTCCTCTCTCTATAAACAGTCTGTATAACTGGACCTGTCTCAAAAAACAGATTGTGTGACTGGTCCTGTCTCTTTAAACAGTCTGTGTAACTGGTCCTCTCTCGATAAACAGCCTGTGCAACTCGTCCTGTCTCTATAAACAGACTGTGTAACTGGTCCTGTCTCCATAAACAGTCTGTGTGACTGGTCCGGTCTCTATAAACAGTCTGTGTAACTGGTCCTGTCTCTATAAATAGTCTGTGTATCTGGACTTTCTCTATACACAGTCTGTGTAACTGGTCCTGCCTCTATAAACAGTCTGTGTAACTGGTCCTTTCTCTATAAACAGTCTGTGTAACTGGTCCTGTCTCTATAAACAGTCTGTGTGACGGGTTCTGTTACTTTAAACAGTCTGTGTAACTGGTCCAGTCTCTATAAACAGTCTGTGTAACGGGTCCTGTCTCTATACACAGCCTGTGTGATGGGTCAAGTCCATATAAACAGTCTGTATAACTGGTCCTGTCTCTATAAACAGTCTGTGTAACTGGTCCTGTCTCTATAAACAGTCTGTGTAACTGGTCCTGTCTCTATAAACAGCGTGTGTGATGGGTCCTGTCTCTATAAACAGTCTGTGTAACTGGTCCTGTCTCTATAAACAGTCTGTGTAACTGGTCCTGTCTCTATAAACAGTCTGTGTGACGGGTTCTGTTTCTTTAAACAGTCTGTGCAACTGGTCCAGTCTCTATAAACAGTCTGTGTAACTGGTCCTGTCTCTATAAACACTCTGTGTGACGGGTCCTGTCTCTGTAAACAGTTTGTGTAACTGGTCATGTCTCTATAAACAGCCTGTGTAACTGATCCTGTCTCGAAAACAGTCTGTGTAACGGGTCCTGTCTCTATACACAGCCAGTGTGATGGGTCAAGTCCATATAAACAGTCTGTATAACTGGTCCTGTCTCTATAAACAGTCTGTGTAACTGGTCCTGTCTCTATAAACAGTCTGTGTAACTGGTCCTGTCTCTATAAACAGCGTGTGTGATGGGTCCTGTCTCTATAAACAGTCTGTGTAACTGGTCCTGTCTCTATAAACAGCCTGCATAACTGGTCCTGTCTCTATAAACCGTCTGTGTGACGGGTCCTGTCTCTATCAACTGTCTGTGTGATTGGTCCTATCTCTTTAAACAGTCTGTGTAACTGGTCCTGCATCTATAAACAGTCTGTGTAACGGGTCCTGTCTCTATAAACAGACTGTGTGATGGCTCAAGTCCATATAAACAGTCTGTGTAACTGGTCCAGTCTCTATAAACAGACTGTGTAACTGGTCCTGTCACTATAAACAGTTTGTGTAACTGGTCCTGTCTCTATAAACAGGCTGTGTAACTGGTCCTGTTTCTATAAACAGTCTGTGTGACTGGTCCTGTCTCTATAAACCGTCTGTGTAATTGGTCCTGTCTCTATAAACAGTCTGCGTAACTGGTCCTGTCTCTATACACAGTCTGTGTAACTGGACTTCCTCTATACACAGTCTGTGTGACGGGTCCTGCCTCTATAAACAGTCTGTGAAACTGGTCATGTCTCTATAAACAGTCTGTGTAACTGGTCCTGTCTCTATAAACAGTCTGTCTGACGGGTTCTGTCTCTTTAAACAGTCAGTGTAACTGGTCCAGTCTCTATCAACAGTCTGTGTAACTGGTCCTGTCCCTATAAACAGTCGGTGTGACGGGACCTGTCTCTATAAACAGTCTGTGTAACTGGTCAAGTCTCTATAAACAGCCTGTGTAACTGGTCCTGTCTCGAAAACAGTCTGTGTAACGGGTCCTGTCTCTATACACAGCCTGTGTGATGGGTCAAGTCCATATAAACAGTCTGTGTAACTGGTCCTGTCTCTATAAACTGTCTGTGTAACTGGTCCTGTCTCTATAAACAGTCTGTGTAACTGGTCCTGTCTCTATAAACAGCGTGTGATGATGGGTCTTGTCTCTATAAACAGTCTGTGTAACTGGTCCTGTCTCTATAAACAGCCTGCATAACTGGTCCTGTCTCTATAAACCGTCTGTGTGACGGGTCCTGTCTCTATCAACTGTCTGTGTGACTGGTCCTGTCTTTATAAACAGTCTGTGTAACTGGTCCAGTCTCTATAAACAGTCTGTGTAACTGGTCCTGTCTCTATAAACAGTCTGTGTGACGGGTTTTGTTTCTTTAAACATTCTGTGTAACTGGTCCAGTCTCTATACACAGTCTGTGTAACTGGTCCTGTCTCTATAAACAGTCTGTGTGACGGGTCCTGTCTGTATAAACAGTCTGTGTAACTGGTCATGTCTCTATAAACAGCCTGTGTAACTGGTCCTGTCTCGAAAACAGTCTGTGTAACGGGTCCTGTCTCTATACACAGCCTGTGTGATGGGTCAAGTCCATATAAACAGTCTCTATAACTGGTCCTGTCTCTATAAACAGTCTGTATAACTGGTCCTGTCTCTATAAACAGTCTGTGTAACTGGTCCTGTCTCTATAAACAGCGTGTGTGATGGGTCCTGTCTCTATAAACAGTCTGTGTAACTGGTCCTGTCTCTATAAAGAGCCTGTGTGATGGGTCCTGTATCTATAAACAGTTTGTGTAACTGGTCCTGTCTCTATAATCAGGCTGTGTAATGGCTCAAGTCCATATAAACAGTCTGTGTAACTGGTCCAGTCTCTATAAACAGACTGTGTAACTGGTCCTGTCACTATAAACAGTTTGTGTAACTGGTCCTGTCTCTATAATCAGGCTGTGTACCTGGTCCTGTTTCTATAAACAGTCTGTGTGACTGGTCCTGTCTCTATAAACCGTCTGTGTAATTGGTCCTGTCTCTATAAACAGTCTGCATAACTGGTCCTGTCTCTGTACACAGTCTGTGTAACTGGACTTTTTCTATACACAGTCTGTGTGGCGGGACCTGCCTCTATAAACAGTCTGTGAAACTGGTCCTGTCTCTATAAACAGTCTGTGTAACTGGTCCTGTCTCTATAAACAGTCTGTGTGACGGGTTCTGTCTCTTTAAACAGTCAGTGTAACTGGTCCAGTCTCTAAAAACAGTCTGTGTAACTGGTCCTGTCCCTATAAACAGTCTGTATGACGGGTCCTGTCTCTATAAACAGTCTGTGTAACTGGTCATGTCTCTATAAACAGCCTGTGTAACTGGTCCTGTCTCGAAAACAGTCTGTGTAACGGGTCCTGTCTCTATACACAGCCTGTGTGATGGGTCAAGTCCATATAAACAGTCTGTGTAACTGGTCCTGCCTCTATAAGCAGTCTGTGTAACTGGTCCTGTCTCTATAAACAGTCTGTGTAACTGGTCCTGTCTCTATAAACAGCGTGTGTGATGGGTCCTGTCTCTATAGACAGTCTGTGTAACTAGTCCTGTCTCTATAAACAGCCTGCATAACTGGTCCTGTCTCTATAAACCGTCTGTGTGACGGGTCCTGTTTCTATCAACTGTCTGTGTGACTGGTCCTGTCTTTATAAACAGGCTGTGTAACTGGTCCTACCTCTATAAACAGTCTGTGTAACGGGTCCTGTCTCTATAAACAGCCTGCATAACTGGTCCTGTCTCTATAAACCGTCTGTGTGACGGGTCCTGTCTCCATCAACTGTCTGTGTGACTGGTCCTATCTCTATAAACAGTCTGTGTAACTGGTCCTGCCTCTATAAACAGTCTGTGTAACGGGTCCTGTCTCTATAAACAGACTGTGTGATGGCTCAAGTCCTTATAAACAGTCTGTGTAACTGGTCCAGTCTCTATAAACAGACTGTGTAACTGGTCCTGTCACTATAAACAGTTTGTGTAACTGGTCCTGTCTCTATAAACAGGCTATGTACCTGGTCCTGTTTCTATAAACAGTCTGTGTGACTGGTCCTGTATCTATAAACCGTCTGTGTAATTGGTCCTGTCTCTATAAACAGTCTGCATAACTGGTCCTGTCTCTATACACAGTCTGTGTAACTGGACTTCCTCTATACACAGTCTGTGTGACGGGACCTGCCTCTATAAACAGTCTGTGAAACTGGTCCTGTCTCTATAAACAGTCTGTGTAACTGGTCCTGTCTCTATAAACAGTCTGTGTGACGGGTTCTGTCTCTTTAAACAGTCAGTGTAACTGGCAAAGAACAAAAAGGGCCATTGTACAGCAAAATTCTAAAAGGACAGAGGGTGTTATAAAAACAAGCCTAAAGGCTTTGTGTCTTAATGCAAGGAGTATCCGCAATAAGGTGGATGAATTAACTGTGCAAATAGATGTTAACAAATATGATGTGATTGGGATTACGGAGACGTGGCTCCAGGATGAGCAGGGCTGGAAACTCAACATCCAGGGGTATTCAACATTCAGGAAGGATAGAATAAAAGGAAAAGGAGTGGGGTAGCATTGCTGGTTAAGGAGGAGATTAAGGCAATAGTTAGGAAGGACATTAGCTTGGATGATGTGGAATCTATATGGGTAGAGCTGCAGAACACCAAAGGGCAAAAAACGTTAGTGGGAGTTGTGTACAGACCTCCAAACAGTAGTAGTGATGTTGGGGAGGGCATCAAACAGGAAATTAGGGGTGCGTGCAATCAAGGTGCAGCAGTTATAATGGGTGACTTTAATATGCACATAGATTGGGCTAACCAAACTGGAAGCAATACGGTGGAGGAGGATTTTCTGGAGTGCATAAGGGATGGTTTTTTAGACCAATATGTCGAGAAACCAACTAGGGGGGAGGCCATCTTAGACTGGGTGTTATGTAATGAGAAAGGATTAATTAGCAATCTCGTTGTGCGAGACCCCTTGGGGAAGAGTGACCATAATATGGTGGAATTCTGCATTAGGATGGAGAATGAAACAGTTAATTCAGAGACCATGGTCCAGAACTTAAAGAAGGCTAACTTTGAAGGTATGAGGCGTGAATTGGCTGAGATGGATTGGCGAATGATACTTAAGGGGTTGACTGTGGATGGGCAATGGCAGACATTTAGAGACCGCATGGATGAACTACAACAATTGTACATTCCTGTCTGGCATAGAAATAAAAAAGGGAAGGTGGCTCAACCGTGGCTATCAAGGGAAATCAGGGATAGTATTAAAGCCAAGGAAGTGGCATACAAATTGGCCAGAAATAGCAGCGAACCTGGGGACTGGGAGAAATTTAGAACTCAGCAGAGGAGGACAAAGGGTTTGATTAGGGCAGGGAAAATGGAGTATGAGAAGAAGCTTGCAGGGAACATTAAGACGGATTGCAAAAGTTTCTATAGATATGTAAAGAGAAAAAGGTTAGTAAAGACAAATGTAGGTCCCCTGCAGTCAGAATCAGGGGAAGTCATAACGGGGAACAAAGAAATGGCGTACCAATTGAACAAGTACTTTGGTTCGGTATTCACGAAGGAGGACACGAACAACCTTCCGGTTATAAAAGGGGTCGGGGGGTCTAGTAAGGAGGAGGAACTGAGGGAAATCCTTATTAGCCGGGAAATTGTGTTGGGGAAATTGATGGGATTGAAGGCCGATAAATCCCCAGGGCCTGATGGACTGCATCCCAGAGTACTTAAGGAGGTGGCCTTGGAAATAGTGGATGCGTTGACAGTCATTTTCCAACATTCCAGGGACTCTGGATCAGTTCCTATGGAGTGGAGGGTAGCCAAATTAACTCCACTTTTTAAAAAAGGAGGGAGAGAGAAAACAGGGAATTATAGACCGGTCAGCCTGACATCGGTAGTGGGTAAAATGATGGAATCAATTATTAAGGATGTCATAGCAGTGCATTTGGAAAGAGGTGACATGATAGGTCCAAGTCAGCATGGATTTGTGAAAGGGAAGTCATGCTTGACAAATCTTCTGGAATTTTTTGAGGATGTTTCCAGTAGAGTGGATAAGGGAGAACCAGTTGATGTGGTATATTTGGACTTTCAGAAGGCGTTCGACAAGGTCCCACACAAGAGATTGATTTGCAAAGTTAGAGCACATGGGATTGGGGGTAGTGTACTGACATGGATTGAGAACTGGTTGTCAGACAGGAAGCAAAGAGTAGGAGTAAATGGGTACTTTTCAGAATGGCAGGCAGTGACTAGTGGAGTACCGCAAGGTTCTGTGCTGGGGCCCCAGCTGTTTACACTGTACATTAATGATTTAGATGAGGGGATTAAATGTAGTATCTCCAAATTTGCGGATGACACTAAGTTGGGTGGCAGTGTGAGCTGCGAGGAGGATGCTGTGAGGCTGCAGAGCGACTTGGATAGGTTAGGTGAGTGGGCAAATGCATGGCAGATGAAGTATAATGTGGATAAATGTGAGGTTATCCACTTTGGTGGTAAAAACAGAGAGACAGACTATTATCTGAATGGTGACAGATTAGGAAAAGGGGAGGTGCAAAGAGACCTGGGTGTCATGGTACATCAGTCATTGAAGGTTGGCATGCAGGTGCAGCAGGCGGTTAAGAAAGCAAATGGCATGTTGGCCTTCATAGCAAGGGGATTTGAGTACAGGGGCAGGGAGGTGTTGCTACAGTTGTACAGGGCATTGGTGAGGCCACACCTGGAGTATTGTGTACAGTTTTGGTCTCCTAACCTGAGGAAGGACATTCTTGCTATTGAGGGAGTGCAGCGAAGGTTCACCAGACTGATTCCCGGGATGGCGGGACTGACCTATCAAGAAAGACTGGATCAACTGGGCTTGTATTCACTGGAGTTCAGAAGAATGAGAGGGGACCTCATAGAAACATATACAATTCTGAGGGGGTTAGACAGGTTAGATGCAGGAAGAATGTTCCCAATGTTGGGGAAGTCCAGAACCAGGGGTCACAGTCTAAGGATAAGGGGTAAGCCTTTTAGGACCGAGATGCGGAGGAACTTCTTCACCCAGAGAGTGGTGAACCTGTGGAATTCTCTACCACAGAAAGTTGTTGAGGCCAATTCACTAAATATATTCAAAAAGGAGTTAGATGAGGTCCTTACTGCTAGGGGGATCAAGGGGTATGGCAAGAAAGCAGGAATGGGGTAGTGAAGTTGAATGTTCAGCCATGAACTCATTGAATGGCGGTGCAGGCTAGAAGGGCCGAATGGCCTACTCCTGCACCTATTTTCTATGTTTCTATTTTTCTATGTCTCTATAAACAGTCTGTGTAACTGGTCCTGTCCCTATAAACAGTCTGTGTGACGGGTCCAGTCCATATAAACAGTCTGTGTAACTGGTCCTGTCACTATAAACAGTCTGTGTAACTGGTCCTGTCTCTATAAACAGTCTGTGTAACTGGTCCTGTCTCTATAAACAGCGTGTGTGATGGGTCCTGTCTCTATAAACAGTCTGTGTAACTGGTCCTCTCTCTATAAACAGCCTGCATAACTGGTCCTGTCTCTATAAACCGTCTGTGTGACGGGTCCTGTCTCTATCAACTGTCTGTGTGACTGGTCCTGTCTTTATAAACAGTCTGTGTAACTGGTCCTACCTCTATAAACAGTCTGTGTAACGGGTCCTGTCTCTATAAACAGACTGTGTGATGGCTCAAGTCCATATAAACTGACTGTGTAACTGGTCCAGTCTCTATAAACAGACTGTGTAACTATTCCTGTCACTATAAACAGTTTGTGTAACTGGTCCTGTCTCTATAAACAGGCTGTGTAACTGGTCCTGTTTCTATAAACAGTCTGTGTGACTGGTCCTGTCTCTATAAACCGTCTGTGTAATTGGTCCTGTCTCTATAAACAGTCTGCCTAACTGGTCCTGTCTCTATACACAATCTGTGTAACTGGACTTCCTCTATACACAGTCTGTGTGACGGGTCCTGTCTCGATAACCATTCTGTGTTACTGGTCCTGTCTCTATAAACAGCCTGTGTATCTGGTCCAGTCTCTATTAAAAGCCTGTGTGACGGTCCTGTCTCTATAAACAGTCTGTGTAACTGCTGCTGTCTCCATAAACAGTCTGTGTAACTGGTCCTGTCTCTATAAACAGCCTGTGTAACTGGTCCTCTCTCTGTAAACAGTCTGTATAACTGGACCTGTCTCAATAAACAGACTGTGTGACTGGTCCTGTCTGTTTAAACAGTCTGTGTAACTGGTCCTCTCTCGATAAACAGCCTGTGCAAATCGTCCTGTCTCTATAAACAGTCTGTGTGACTGGTCCGGTCTCTATAAACAGTCTGTGTAACTGGTCCTGCCTCTATAAACCGTCTGTGTGACGGGTCCTGTCTCTATAAACAGTCTGTGTAACTGGTCCTGTCTCTATAAATAGTCTGTGTATCTGGACTTTCTCTAACCACAGTCTGTGTAACTGGTCCTGCCTCTATAAACAGTCTGTGTAACTGGTCCTGTCTCTATAAACAGTCTGTGTGACGGGTCCTGTCTCTTTAAACAGTCTGTGTAACTGGTCCAGTCTCTATAAACAGTCTGTGTAACTGGTCCTGTCTCTATAAACAATCTGTGTGACGGGTCCTGTCTCTTTAAACAGTCTGTGAAAATGGTCCTGCCTCTATAAACAGTCTGTGTAACTGGTCCTGTCTCTATAAACAGTCAGTGTGACATGTCCTGTCTCTTCACACAGTCTGTGTAACTGGTCCAGTCTCCATAAACAGTCTGTGTAACTGGTCCTGTCTCTATAAACAGTCTGTGTAACTGGTCATGTCTCTATAAACAGTCTGTGTAACTGGTCCTGCCTCTATAAACAGTCTGTGTAACGGGTCCTGTATCTATAAACAGACTGTGTGATGGCTCAAGTCCATATAAACAGTCTGTGTAACTGGTCCAGTCTCTATAAACAGACTGTGTAACTGGTCCTGTCACTATAAACAGTTTGTGTAACTGGTCCTGTCTATATAAACAGGCTGTGTAACTGGACTTCCTCTATACACAGTCTGTGTGACGGGTCCTGCCTCTATAAACAGTCTGTGAAACTCGTCCTGTCCCTATAAACAGTCTGTGTAACTGGTCCTGTCTCTATAAACAGTCTGTGTGACGGGTTCTGTCTCTTTAAACAGTCAGTGTAACTAGTCCAGTCTCTATCAACAGTCTGTGTAACTGGTCCTGTCCCTATAAACAGTCGGTGTGACGGGACCTGTCTCTATAAACAGTCTGTGTAACTGGTCATGTCTCTATAAACAGCCTGTGTAACTGGTCCTGTCTCGAAAACAGTCTGTGTAACGGGTCCTGTCTCTATACACAGCCTGTGTGATGGGTCAAGTCCATATAAACAGTCTGTGTAACTGGTCCTGTCTCTATAAACAGTCTGTGTAACTGGTCCTGTCTCTATAAACAGTCTGTGTAACTGGTCCTGTCTCTATAAACAGCGTGTGTGATGGGTCCTGTCTCTATAAACAGTCTGTGTAACTGGTCCTGTCCCTATAAACAGCCTGCATAACTGGTCCTGTCTCTATAAACCGTCTGTGTGACGGGTCCTGTCTCTATCAACTGTCTGTGTGACTGGTCCTGTCTTTATAAACAGTCTGTGTAACTGGTCCTGCCTCTATAAACAGTCTGTGTAACTGGTCCTGTCTCTATAAACAGTCTGTGTAACTGGTCCTGTCTCTATAAACAGTCTGTGTGACGGGTTCTGTTTCTTTAAACAGTCTGTGTAACTGGTCCAGTCTCTATAAACAGTCTGTGTAACTGGTTCTGTCTCTATAAACAGTCTGTGTGACGGATCCTGTCTGTATAAACAGTCTGTGTAACTGGTCATGTCTCTATAAACAGCCTGTGTAACTGGTCCTGTCTCGAAAACAGTCTGTGTAACGGGTCCTGTCTCTATACACAGCCTGTGTGATGGGTCAAGTCCATATAAACAGTCTGTATAACTGGTCCTCTCTCTATAAACATTCTGAGTAACTGGTCCTGTCTCTATAAACAGTCTGTGTAACTGGTCCTGTCTCTATAAACAGCGTGTGTGATGGGTCCTGTCTCTATAAACAGTCTGTGTAACTGGTCCTGTCTCTATAAACAGCCTGCATAACTGGTCTTGTCTCTATAAACCGTCTGTGTGACGGGTCCTGTCTCTATCAACTGTCTGTGTGACTGGTCCTATCTCTATAAACAGTCTGTGTAACTGGTCCTGCCTCTATAAACAGTCTGTGTAACGGGTCCTGTCTCTATAAACAGACTGTGTGATGGCTCAAGTCCATATAAACAGTCTGTGTAACTGGTCCAGTCTCTATAAACAGACTGTGTAACTGGTCCTGTCACTATAAACAGTTTGTGTAACTGGTCCTGTCTCTATAAACAGGCTGTGTAACTGGTCCTGTTTCTATAAACAGTCTGTGTGACTGGTCCTGTCTCTATAAACCGTCTGTGTAATTGGTCCTGTCTCTATAAACAGTCTGCATAACTGGTCCTGTCTCTATACACAGTCTGTGTAACTGGACTTCCTCTATACACAGTCTGTGTGACGGGACCTGCCTCTATAAAGAGTCTGTGAAACTGGTCCTGTCTCTATAAACAGTCTGTGTAACTGGTCCTGTCTCTATAAACAGTCTGTGTGACGGGTTCTGTCTCTTTAAACAGTCAGTGTAACTGGTCCAGTCTCTATAAACAGTCTGTGTAACTGGTCCTGTCCCTATAAACAGTCTGTGTGACGGGTCCTGTCTCTATAAACAGTCTGTGTAACTGGTCATGTCTCTATAAACAGCTTGTGTAACTGGTCCTGTCTCGAAAACAGTCTGTGTAACGGGTCCTGTCTATATACACAGCCTGTGTGATGGGTCAAGTCCATATAAACAGTCTGTGTAACTGGTCCTGTCTCTATAAACAGTCTGTGTGACGGGTTCTGTTTCTTCAAATAGTCTGTGTAACTGGTCCAGTCTCTATAAACAGTTTGTGTAACTGGTCCTGTCTCTATAAACAGTCTGTGTGACGGATCCTGTCTGTATAAACAGTCTGTGTAACTGGTCATGTCTCTATAAACAGCCTGTGTAACTGGGTCCTGTCTCGAAAACAGTCTGTGTAACGGGTCCTGTCTCTATAAACAGTCTGTGTAACTGGTCCTGTCTCTATAAACAGCCTGCATAACTGGTCCTGTCTCTATAAACCGTCTGTGTGACGGGTCCTGTCTCTATCAACTGTCTGTGTGACTGGTCCTATCTCTATAAACAGTCTGTGTAACTGGTCCTGCCTCTATAAACAGTCTGTGTAACGGGTCCTGTCTCTATAAACAGACTGTGTGATGGCTCAAGTCCATATAAACAGTCTGTGTAACTGGTCCAGTCTCTATAAACAGACTGTGTAACTGGTCCTGTCACTATAAACAGTTTGTGTAACTGGTCCTGTCTCTATAAACAGGCTGTGTAACTGGTCCTGTTTCTATAAACAGTCTGTGTGACTGGTCCTGTCTCTATAAACCGTCTGTGTAATTGGTCCTGTCTCTATAAATAGTCTGCATAACTGGTCCTGTCTCTATACACAGTCTGTGTAACTGGACTTCCTCTATACACAGTCTGTGTGACGGGACCTGCCTCTATAAAGAGTCTGTGAAACTGGTCCTGTCTCTATAAACAGTCTGTGTAACTGGTCCTGTCTCTATAAACAGTCTGTGTGACGGGTTCTGTCTCTTTAAACAGTCAGTGTAACTGGTCCAGTCTCTATAAACAGCTTGTGTAACTGGTCCTGTCTCGAAAACAGTCTGTGTAATGGGTCCTGTCTCTATACACAGCCTGTGTGATGGGTCAAGTCCATATAAACAGTCTGTGTAACTGGTCCTGTCTCTATAAACAGTCTGTGTAACTGGTCCTGTCTCTATAAACAGTCTGTGTAACTGGTCCTGTCTCTATAAACAGCCTGCATAACTGGTCCTGTCTCTATAAACCGTCTGTGTGACGGGTCCTGTCTCTATCAACTGTCTGTGTGACTGGTCCTGTCTTTATAAACAGTCTGTGTAACTGGTCCTACGTCTATAAACAGTCTGTGTAACGGGTCCTGTCTCTATAAACAGACTGTGTGATGGCTCAAGTCCATATAAACAGTCTGTGTAACTGGTCCTGTCTCTATAAACAGGCTGTGTAACTGGTCCTGTTTCTATAAACAGTCTGTGTGACTGGTCCTGTCTCTATAAACCGTCTGTGTAACTGGTCCTGTCTCGAAACACAATCTGTGTAACTGGACTTCCTCTATACACAGTCTGTGTGACGGGTCCTGTCTCGATAACCATTCTGTGTTACTGGTCCTGTCTCTATAAACAGCCTGTGTATCTGGTTCAGTCTCTATTAAAAGCCTGTGTGACGGTCCTGTCTCTATAAACAGTCTGTGTAACTGCTGCTGTCTCCATAAACAGTCTGTGTAACTGGTCCTGTCTCTATAAACAGCCTGTGTAACTGGTCCTCTCTCTGTAAACAGTCTGTATAACTGGACCTGTCTCAATAAACAGACTGTGTGACTGGTCCTGTCTGTTTAAACAGTCTGTGTAACTGGTCCTCTCTCGATAAACAGCCTGTGCAACTCGTCCTGTCTCTATAAAAAGTCTGTGTGACTGGTCCGGTCTCTATAAACAGTTTGTGTAACTGGTCCTGCCTCTATAAACCGTCTGTGTGACGGGTCCTGTCTCTATAAACAGTCTGTGTAACTGGTCCTGTCTCTATAAATAGTCTGTGTATCTGGACTTTCTCTATCCACAGTCTGTGTAACTGGACCTGCCTCTATAAACAGTCTGCGTAACTGGTCCTGTCTCTATAAACAGTCTGTGTGACGGGTCCTGTCTCTTTAAACAGTCTGTGTAACTGGTCCAGTCTCTATAAACAGTCTGTGTAACTGGTCCTGTCTCTATAAACAGTCTGTGTGACGGGTCCTGTCTCTTTAAACAGTCTGTGAAACTGGTCCTGCCTCTATAAACAGTCTGTGTAACTGGTCCTGTCTCTATAAACAGTCTGTGTAACTGGTCATGTCTCTATAAACAGTCTGTGTAACGGGTCCTGTCTCTATACACAGCCTGTGCGATGGGTCAAGTCCATATAAACAGTCTGTGTGACTGGTCCTGTCTCTATAAACAGTCTGTGTAACTGGTCCTGTCTCTATAAACAGCCTGTGTGATGCGTCCTGTCTCTATAAACAGTCTGTGTAACTGGTCCTGTCTCTATAAACAGCCTGTGTGATGGTTCCTGTCTCTATAAACAGTCTGTGTAACTGGTCCTGTCTCTATAAACAGCTTGCATAACTGGTCATGTCTCTATAAACCGTCTGTGTGACGGGTCCTGCCTCTATAAACAGTCTGTGTAACGGGTCCTATCTCTATAAACAGCCTGTGTGATGGCTCAAGTCCATATAAACAGTCTGTGTAACTGGTCCTGTCTCTATAAACAGCCTGTGTGACTGGTCCTGTCTCTATAAACAGTTTGTGTAACTGGTCCTGTCTCTTTAAACAGGCTGTGTAACTGGTCCTGTTTCTATAAACAGTCTGTGTGACTGGTCCTGTCTCTATAAACAGGCTGTGTAGCTGGTCCTGTCTCTATAAACAGTCTGTGTGAGTAGTCCTGTCTCTATAAACAGTCTGTGTAACTGGTCCTGTCTCTATAAACAGCCCGTGTAACTCGTCCTGTCTCTATAAACAGATGTGTAACTGGTCCTGTCTCTATAAACTGTCTGTGTGACTGGTCCGGCCTTTTTAATCAGTCTGTGCATCTGGTCCTGTCTCTATTAACAGTCTATGTGACGGTTCCTGTCTCTATAAACAGTCTGTATGACGGGTCCTGTCTCTATAAACAGTCTGTGTCACGTGTCCTGTCTCTATAAACTGTCTGTGTAATGGGCCCTGTCTCTGTAAACAGTCTGTGTGATGGGTCATGTATCGATAAACAGACTGTGTAACTGGACCAGTCTCTATTAACAGCCTGTGTAAGTGGTCCTGTCTCTATAAACAGTCTGTGTAACTGGACCAGTCTCTATAAACAGTTTGTATAACTGGTCCGGTCTCTGTAAACAGTCTCTGTAACTGGTCCTGCCTCTATAAACCGTCTGTGTGACGGGTCCTGTCTCTATAAACAGTCTGTGTAACTGGTCCTGTCTCTATAAATAGTCTGTGTATCTGGACTTTCTCTATCCACAGTCTGTGTAACTGGTCCTGCCTCTATAAACAGTCTGTGTAACTGGTCCTGTCTCTATAAACAGTCTGTGTGACGGGTCCTGTCTCTTTAAACAGTCTGTGTAACTGGTCCAGTCTCTATAAACAGTCTGTGTAACTGGTCCTGTCTCTATAAACAGTCTGTGTGACGGGTCCTGTCTCTTTAAACAGTCTGTGAAACTGGTCCTGCCTCTATAAACAGTCTGTGTAAGTGGTCCTGTCTCTATAAACAGTCAGTGTGACATGTCCTGTCTCTTTAAACAGTCTGTGTAACTGGTCCAGTCTCTATAAACAGTCTGTGTAACTGGTCCTGTCTCTATAAACAGTCTGTTTAACTGGTCATGTCTCTATAAACAGTCTGTGTAACGGGTCCTGTCTCGAAACACAGCCTGTGTGATGGGTCAAGTCCATATAAACAGTCTGTGTAACTGGTCCTGTCTCTATAAACAGTCTGTGTAACTGGTCCTGTCTCTATAAACAGCCTGTGTGATGCGTCCTGTCTCTGTAAACAGTCTGTGTAACTGGTCCTGTCTCTATAAACAGCCTGTGTGATGGTTCCTGTCTCTATAAACAGTCTGTGTAACTGGTCCTGTCTCTATAAACAGCCTGCATAACTGGTCCTGTCTCTATAAACCGACTGTGTGACGGGTCCTGTCTCTATAAACAGTCTGTGCAACTGGTCCAGCTCTATAAACAGTCTGTGTAACGGGTCCTATCTCTATAAACAGCCTGTCTGATGGCTCAAGTCCATATAAACAATCTGTGTAACTGGTCCTGTCTCTATAAACAGCCTGTGTGACTGGTCCTGTCTCTATAAACAGTTTGTGTAACTGGTCCTGTCTCTATAAACAGGCTGTTTAACTGGTCCTGTTTCTATAAACAGTCTGTGTGACTGGTCCTGTCTCTATAAACAGGCTGTGTAGCTGGTCCTGTCTCTATAAACAGTCTGTGTGACTAGTCCTGTCTCTATAAACAGTCTGTGTAACTGGTCCTGTCTCTATACACAGCCCGTGTAACTCGTCCTGTCTCTATAAACAGACTGTGTAACTGGTCCTGTCTCTATAAACTGTCTGTGTGACTGGTCCGGCCTTTTTAATCAGTCTGTGCATCTGGTCCTGTCTCTATTAACAGTCTATGTGACGGTTCCTGTCTCTATAAACAGTCTGTATGACGGGTCCTGTCTCTATAAACAGTCTGTGTCACGTGTCCTGTCTCTATAAACTGTCTGTGTAATGGGCCCTGTATCTGTAAACATTCTGTGTGATGGGTCATGTCTCGATAAACAGACTGTGTAACTGGTCCAGTCAGTCTCTATAAACAGCCTGTGTAAGTGGTCCTGTCTCTATAAACAGTCTGTGTAACTGGTCCAGTCTCTTTTAACAGTTTGTATAACTGGTCCTGTCTCTATAAACAGGCTGTGTAACTGGCCCTGTCTCTATAAACAATCAGTGTAACTGGTCTTGTCTCTACAAAAAGTCTGTGTGACGGGTCCTGTCTCTTTAAACAGTCTGTGTAACTGGCCCAGTCTCAATAAACAATCTGTGTAACTGGTCCTGTCTCAATAAACAGCATGTGCAACTAGTCCTGTCTCTAAAAACAGTCTGTGAATCTGGTCCTGTATCTATAAATAGACTGTGTAACTGGTCCTGTCTCTATAAACAGTCTGTGTAACTGGTCATGTCTCGAAAACAGTCTGTGTAACGGGTCCTGTCTCTATATACAGCCTGTGTGATGGGTCAAGTCCATATAAACAGTCTGTGTAACTGGTCCTGTCTCTATAAACAGTCTGTGCAACTGGACCTGTCTCTATAAACAGACTGTGTATCTGGACTTTCTCGATACACAGTCTGTGTAACTGGTCCTGTCTATATAAACAGCCTGTGTAACTGGTCCTGTCTCTATAAACAGCCGGTGTATCTGGTCCTGTCTATATAACCAGCCTGTGTGACGTGTCCTGTCTCTATAAACAGTCTGTGTAACTGGTCCTGTCTCTATAAACAGTCTGTATAACTGGTCCTGTCTCTATAAACAGCCTGTGTATCTGGTCCTGCCATTATACACAGTTTGTCTGACGGGTCCTGACTCGATAAACAGTCTCTGCAACTGATCCTGTCTCAAGACACATTCAGTTTGACGGCTCCTGTCTCTATAAACAGCCTGTGTAACTGGTCCTGTCTCTATAAACAGTCTGTGTAACGGGTCCTGCCCCTATAAACAGTCTGTGTAACTGGTCCTGTCTCTATAAACAGCCTGTGTAACTTGTCCTCTCTCTATAAACAGACTGTATAACTGGACCTGTCTCAATAAACAGACTGTGTGACTGGTCCTGTCTCTTTAAACAATCTGTGTAACTGGTCCTCTCTCGATAAACAGCCTGTGCAACTCGTCCTGTCTCTAAAACAGATTGTGTAACTGGTCCTGTCTCTATAAACAGTCTGTGTGACTGGTCCGGTCTCTATAAACAGTCTGTGTAACTGGTCCTGCCTCTATAAACCGTCTGTGTGACGGGTCCTGTCTCTATAAACAGTCTGTGTAACTGGTCCTGTCTCTATAAATAGTCTGTGTATCTGGACTTTCTCTATACACAGTCTGTGTAACTGGTCCTGCCTCTATAAACAGTCTGTGTAACTGGTCCTGTCTCTATAAACAGTCTGTGTAACTGGTCCTGTCTCTATAAACAGTCTGTGTGACGGGTTCTGTCTCTTCAAACAGTCTGTGTAACTGATCCAGTCTCTATAAACAGTCTGTGTAACTGGTCCTGTCTCAAAAACAGTTTGTGTGACGGGTCCTGTCTCTATAAACAGTCTTTGTAACTGGTCATGTCTCTATAAACAGCCTGTGTAACTGGTCCTGTCTCGAAAACAGTCTGTGTAACGGGTCCTGTCTCTATACACAACCTGTGTGATGGGTCAAGTCCATATAAACAGTCTGTGTAACTGGTCCTGTCTCTATAAACAGTCTGTGTAACTGGTCCTGTCTCTATAAACAGTCTGTGTAACTGGTCCTGTCTCTATAAACAGCGTGTGTGATGGGTCCTGTCTCAATAAACAGTCTGTGTAACTGGTCCTGTCTCTATAAACAGCCTGCATAACTGGTCCTGTCTCTGTAAACAGTCTGAGTAACTGGTCCTGCCTCTATAAACAGTCTGTGTAACGGGTCCTGTCTCTATAAACAGACTGCGTGATGGCTCAAGTCCATATAAACAGTCTGTGTAACTGGTCCAGTCTCTATAAACAGACTGTGTAACTGGTCCTGTCACTATAAACAGTTTGTGTAACTGGTCCTGTCTCTATAAACAGTCTGTGTAACTGGTCCTGTTTCTAGAAACAGTCTGTGTGACTGGTCCTGTCTCTATAAACCGTCTGTGTAATTGGTCCTGTCTCTATAAACAGTCTGCGTAACTGGTCCTGTCTCTGTACACAGTCTGTGTAACTGGACTTTCTCTATACACAGTCTGTGTGACGGGTCCGGTCTCGATAACCATTCTGTGTTACTGATCCTGTCTCTATAAACAGCCTGTGTATCTGGTCCAGTATCTATTAAAAGCCTGTGTGACGGTCCTGTCTCTATAAACAGTCTGTGTAACTGCTCCTGTCTCCATAAACAGTCTGTGTAACTGGTCCTGTCTCTATAAACAGCCTGTGTAACTTGTCCTCTCTCTATAAACAGTCTGTATAACTGGACCTGTCTCAATAAACAGTCTGTGTAACTGTTACTGCCTCTATAAACCGTCTGTGTGACGGGTCCTGTCTCTATAAACAGTCTGTGTAACTGGTCCTGTCTCTATAAATAGTCTGTGTATCTGGACTTTCTCTGTACACAGTCTGTGTAACTGGTCCTGCCTCTATAAACAGTCTGTGTAACTGGTCCTGTCTCTATAAACAGTCTGTGTGACGGGTCCTGTCTCTTTAAACAGTCTGTGTAACTGGTCCAGTCTCTATAAACAGTCTGTGTAAGTGGTCCTGTCTCTATAAACAGTCTGTGTGACGGGTCCTGTTTCTTTAAACAGTCTGTGAAACTGGTCCTGCCTCGATAAACAGTCTGTGCAACTGGTCCTGTCTCTATAAACAGTCTGTGTGACGGGTCCTGTCTCTTTAAAAAGTCTGTGTAACTGGTCCTGTCTATATAAACAGGCTGTGTGACGTGTCCTGTCTCTATAAACAGCCTGTGTATCTGGTCCTGCCATTATACACAGTTTGTCTGACGGATCCTGACTCGATAAACAGTCTCTGCAACTGATCCTGTCTCAAGACACAGTCAGTTCGACGGCTCCTGTCTCTATAAACAGCCTGTGTAACTGGTCCTGTCTCTATAAACAGTCTGTGTAACGGGTCCTGCTCCTATAAACAGTCTGTGTAACTGGTCCTGTCTCTATAAACAGCCTGTGTAACTTGTCCTCTCTCTATAAACAGACTGTATAACTGGACCTGTCTCAATAAACAGACTGTGTGACTGGTCCTGTCTCTTTAAACAATCTGTGTAACTGGTCCTCTCTCGATAAACAGCCTGTGCAACTCGTCCTGTCTCTATAAACAGATTGTGTAACTGATCCAGTCTCTATAAACAGTCTGTGTAACTGGTCCTGTCTCTATAAACATACTGTGTGACGGGTCCTGTCTCTATAAACAGTGTTTGTAACTGGTCATGTCTCTATAATTGCCTGTGTAACTGGTCCTGTCTCGAAAACAGTCTGTGTAACGGGTCCTGTCTCTATACACAACCTGTGTGATGGGTCAAGTCCATATAAACAGTCTGTGTAACTGGTCCTGTCTCTATAAACAGTCTGTGTAACTGGTCCTGTCTCTATAAACAGTCTGTGTAACTGGTCCTGTCTCTATAAACAGCCTGTGTGATGCGTCCTGTCTCTATAAACAGTCTGTGTAACTGCTCCTGTCTCTATAAACAGCCTGTGTGATGGTTCCTGTCTCTATAAACAGTCTGTGTAACTGGTCCTGTCTCTATAAACAGCCTGCATAACTGGTCCTGTCTCTATAAACCGTCTGTGTGACGGGTCCTGTCTCTATAAACAGTCTGTGCAACTGGTCCAGCTCTATAAACAGTCTGTGTAACGGGTCCTGTTTCTTTAAACAGTCTGTGAAACTGGTCCTGCCTCGATAAACAGTCTGTGCAACTGGTCCTGTCTCTATAAACAGTCTGTGTGACGGGTCCTGTCTCTTTAAAAAGTCTGTGTAACTGGTCCTGTCTATATAAACAGGCTGTGTGACGTGTCCTGTCTCTATAAACAGCCTGTGTATCTGGTCCTGCCATTATACACAGTTTGTCTGACGGATCCTGACTCGATAAACAGTCTCTGCAACTGATCCTGTCTCAAGACACAGTCAGTTCGACGGCTCCTGTCTCTATAAACAGCCTGTGTAACTGGTCCTGTCTCTATAAACAGTCTGTGTAACGGGTCCTGCTCCTATAAACAGTCTGTGTAACTGGTCCTGTCTCTATAAACAGCCTGTGTAACTTGTCCTCTCTCTATAAACAGACTGTATAACTGGACCTGTCTCAATAAACAGACTGTGTGACTGGTCCTGTCTCTTTAAACAATCTGTGTAACTGGTCCTCTCTCGATAAACAGCCTGTGCAACTCGTCCTGTCTCTATAAACAGATTGTGTAACTGATCCAGTCTCTATAAACAGTCTGTGTAACTGGTCCTGTCTCTATAAACATACTGTGTGACGGGTCCTGTCTCTATAAACAGTGTTTGTAACTGGTCATGTCTCTATAATTGCCTGTGTAACTGGTCCTGTCTCGAAAACAGTCTGTGTAACGGGTCCTGTCTCTATACACAACCTGTGTGATGGGTCAAGTCCATATAAACAGTCTGTGTAACTGGTCCTGTCTCTATAAACAGTCTGTGTAACTGGTCCTGTCTCTATAAACAGTCTGTGTAACTGGTCCTGTCTCTATAAACAGCCTGTGTGATGCGTCCTGTCTCTATAAACAGTCTGTGTAACTGCTCCTGTCTCTATAAACAGCCTGTGTGATGGTTCCTGTCTCTATAAACAGTCTGTGTAACTGGTCCTGTCTCTATAAACAGCCTGCATAACTGGTCCTGTCTCTATAAACCGTCTGTGTGACGGGTCCTGTCTCTATAAACAGTCTGTGCAACTGGTCCAGCTCTATAAACAGTCTGTGTAACGGGTCCTATCTCTATAAACAGCCTGTCTGATGGCTCAAGTCCATATAAACAATCTGTGTAACTGGTCCTGTCTCTATAAACAGCCTGTGTGACTGGTCCTGTCTCCATAAACAGTTTGTGTAACTGGTCCTGTCTCTATAAACAGGCTGTTTAACTGGTCCTGTTTCTATAAACAGTCTGTGTGACTGGTCCTGTCTCTATAAACAGGCTGTGTAGCTGGTCCTGTCTCTATAAACAGTCTGTGTGACTAGTCCTGTCTCTATAAACAGTCTGTGTAACTGGTCCTGTCTCTATACACAGCCCGTGTAACTCGTCCTGTCTCTATAAACAGACTGTGTAACTGGTCCTGTCTCTATAAACTGTCTGTGTGACTGGTCCGGCCTTTTTAATCAGTCTGTGCATCTGGTCCTGTCTCTATTAACAGTCTATGTGACGGTTCCTGTCTCTATAAACAGTCTGTATGACGGGTCCTGTCTCTATAAACAGTCTGTGTCACGTGTCCTGTCTCTATAAACTGTCTGTGTAATGGGCCCTGTATCTGTAAACATTCTGTGTGATGGGTCATGTCTCGATAAACAGACTGTGTAACTGGTCCAGTCAGTCTCTATAAACAGCCTGTGTAAGTGGTCCTGTCTCTATAAACAGTCTGTGTAACTGGTCCAGTCTCTTTTAACAGTTTGTATAACTGGTCCTGTCTCTATAAACAGGCTGTGTAACTGGCCCTGTCTCTATAAACAATCAGTGTAACTGGTCTTGTCTCTACAAAAAGTCTGTGTGACGGGTCCTGTCTCTTTAAACAGTCTGTGTAACTGGCCCAGTCTCAATAAACAATCTGTGTAACTGGTCCTGTCTCAATAAACAGCATGTGCAACTAGTCCTGTCTCTAAAAACAGTCTGTGAATCTGGTCCTGTATCTATAAATAGACTGTGTAACTGGTCCTGTCTCTATAAACAGTCTGTGTAACTGGTCATGTCTCGAAAACAGTCTGTGTAACGGGTCCTGTCTCTATATACAGCCTGTGTGATGGGTCAAGTCCATATAAACAGTCTGTGTAACTGGTCCTGTCTCTATAAACAGTCTGTGCAACTGGACCTGTCTCTATAAACAGACTGTGTATCTGGACTTTCTCGATACACAGTCTGTGTAACTGGTCCTGTCTATATAAACAGCCTGTGTAACTGGTCCTGTCTCTATAAACAGCCGGTATATCTGGTCCTGTCTATATAAACAGCCTGTGTGACGTGTCCTGTCTCTATAAACAGTCTGTGTAACTGGTCCTGTCTCTATAAACAGTCTGTATAACTGGTCCTGTCTCTATAAACAGCCTGTGTATCTGGTCCTGCCATTATACACAGTTTGTCTGACGGGTCCTGACTCGATAAACAGTCTCTGCAACTGATCCTGTCTCAAGACACATTCAGTTTGACGGCTCCTGTCTCTATAAACAGCCTGTGTAACTGGTCCTGTCTCTATAAACAGTCTGTGTAACGGGTCCTGCCCCTATAAACAGTCTGTGTAACTGGTCCTGTCTCTATAAACAGCCTGTGTAACTTGTCCTCTCTCTATAAACAGACTGTATAACTGGACCTGTCTCAATAAACAGACTGTGTGACTGGTCCTGTCTCTTTAAACAATCTGTGTAACTGGTCCTCTCTCGATAAACAGCCTGTGCAACTCGTCCTGTCTCTAAAACAGATTGTGTAACTGGTCCTGTCTCTATAAACAGTCTGTGTGACTGGTCCGGTCTCTATAAACAGTCTGTGTAACTGGTCCTGCCTCTATAAACCGTCTGTGTGACGGGTCCTGTCTCTATAAACAGTCTGTGTAACTGGTCCTGTCTCTATAAATAGTCTGTGTATCAGGACTTTCTCTATACACAGTCTGTGTAACTGGTCCTGCCTCTATAAACAGTCTGTGTAACTGGTCCTGTCTCTATAAACAGTCTGTGTAACTGGTCCTGTCTCTATAAACAGTCTGTGTGACGGGTTCTGTCTCTTTAAACAGTCTGTGTAACTGATCCAGTCTCTATAAACAGTCTGTGTAACTGGTCCTGTCTCAAAAACAGTTTGTGTGACGGGTCCTGTCTCTATAAACAGTCTTTGTAACTGGTCATGTCTCTATAAACAGCCTGTGTAACTGGTCCTGTCTCGAAAACAGTCTGTGTAACGGGTCCTGTCTCTATACACAACCTGTGTGATGGGTCAAGTCCATATAAACAGTCTGTGTAACTGGTCCTGTCTCTATAAACAGTCTGTGTAACTGGTCCTGTCTCTATAAACAGTCTGTGTAACTGGTCCTGTCTCTATAAACAGCGTGTGTGATGGGTCCTGTCTCAATAAACAGTCTGTGTAACTGGTCCTGTCTCTATAAACAGCCTGCATAACTGGTCCTGTCTCTGTAAACAGTCTGAGTAACTGGTCCTGCCTCTATAAACAGTCTGTGTAACGGGTCCTGTCTCTATAAACAGACTGCGTGATGGCTCAAGTCCATATAAACAGTCTGTGTAACTGGCCCAGTCTCTATAAACAGACTGTGTAACTGGTCCTGTCACTATAAACAGTTTGTGTAACTGGTCCTGTCTCTATAAACAGTCTGTGTAACTGGTCCTGTTTCTAGAAACAGTCTGTGTGACTGGTCCTGTCTCTATAAACCGTCTGTGTAATTGGTCCTGTCTCTATAAACAGTCTGCGTAACTGGTCCTGTCTCTGTACACAGTCTGTGTAACTGGACTTTCTCTATACACAGTCTGTGTGACGGGTCCGGTCTCGATAACCATTCTGTGTTACTGATCCTGTCTCTATAAACAGCCTGTGTATCTGGTCCAGTATCTATTAAAAGCCTGTGTGACGGTCCTGTCTCTATAAACAGTCTGTGTAACTGCTCCTGTCTCCATAAACAGTCTGTGTAACTGGTCCTGTCTCTATAAACAGCCTGTGTAACTTGTCCTCTCTCTATAAACAGTCTGTATAACTGGACCTGTCTCAATAAACAGTCTGTGTAACTGTTCCTGCCTCTATAAACCGTCTGTGTGACGGGTCCTGTCTCTATAAACAGTCTGTGTAACTGGTCCTGTCTCTATAAATAGTCTGTGTATCTGGACTTTCTCTGTACACAGTCTGTGTAACTGGTCCTGCCTCTATAAACAGTCTGTGTAACTGGTCCTGTCTCTATAAACAGTCTGTGTGACGGGTCCTGTCTCTTTAAACAGTCTGTGTAACTGGTCCAGTCTCTATAAACAGTCTGTGTAAGTGGTCCTGTCTCTATAAACAGTCTGTGTGACGGGTCCTGTCTCTTTAAACAGTCTGTGTAACTGGTCCTGTCTATATAAACAGGCTGTGTGACGTGTCCTGTCTCTATAAACAGCCTGTGTATCTGGTCCTGCCATTATACACAGTTTGTCTGACGGATCCTGACTCGATAAACAGTCTCTGCAACTGATCCTGTCTCAAGACACAGTCAGTTTGACGGCTCCTGTCTCTATAAACAGCCTGTGTAACTGGTCCTGTCTCTATAAACAGTCTGTGTAACGGGTCCTGCTCCTATAAACAGTCTGTGTAACTGGTCCTGTCTCTATAAACAGCCTGTGTAACTTGTCCTCTCTCTATAAACAGACTGTATAACTGGACCTGTCTCAATAAACAGAATGTGTGACTGGTCCTGTCTCTTTAAACAATCTGTGTAACTGGTCCTCTCTCGATAAACAGCCTGTGCAACTCGTCCTGTCTCTATAAACAGATTGTGTAACTGATCCAGTCTCTATAAACAGTCTGTGTAACTGGTCCTGTCTCTATAAACAGTCTGTGTGACGGGTCCTGTCTCTATAAACAGTGTTTGTAACTGGTCATGTCTCTATAAACAGCCTGTGTAACTGGTCCTGTCTCGAAAACAGTCTGTGTTACGGGTCCTGTCTCTATACACAACCTGTGTGATGGGTCAAGTCCATATAAACAGTCTGTGTAACTGGTCCTGTCTCTATAAACAGTCTGTGTAACTTGTCCTGTCTCTATAAACAGTCTGTGTAACTGGTCCTGTCTCTATAAACAGCGTGTGTGATGGGTCCTGTCTCAATAAACAGTCTGTGTAACTGGTCCTGTCTCTATAAACAGCCTGCATAACTGGTCCTGTCTCTGTAAACAGTCTGAGTAACTGGTCCTGCCTCTATAAACAGTCTGTGTAACGGGTCCTGTCTCTATAAACAGACTGCGTGATGGCTCAAGTCCATATAAACAGTCTGTGTAACTGGTCCAGTCTATATAAACAGACTGTGTAACTGGTCCTGTCACTATAAACAGTTTGTGTAACTGGTCCTGTCTCTATAAACAGTCTGTGTAACTGGTCCTGTTTCTATAAACAGCCTGTGTGACTGGTCCTGTCTCTATAAACCGTCTGTGTAATTGGTCCTGTCTCTATAAACAGACTGCGTAACTGGTCCTGTCTCTATACACAGTCTGTGTAACTGGACTTTCTCCATACACAGTCTGTGTGACGGGTCCGGTCTCGATAACCATTCTGTGTTACTGGCCCTGTCTCTATAAACAGCCTGTGTATCTGGTACAGTATCTATTAAAAGCCGGTGTGACGGTCCTGTCTCTATAAACAGTCTGTGTAACTGCTTCTGTCTCCATACACAGTCTGTATAACTGGACCTGTCTCAATAAACAGACTGTGTGACTGGTCCTGTCTCTTTAAAGTCTGTGTTACTAGTCCTCTCTCGATAAACAGCCTGTGCAACTCGTCCTGTCTCTATAAATAGACTGTGTAACTGGTCCTGTCTCTATAAACAGTCTGTGTGACTGGTCCGGTCTCTATAAACAGTCTGTGTAACTGGACCTGCCTCTATCAACCGTCTGTGTGACGGGTCCTGTCTCTATAAACGGTCTGTGTAACTGGTCCTGTCTCTATAAATAGTCTGTGTAACTGATCCAGTCTCTATAAACAGTCTGTGTAAGTGGTCCTGTCTCTATAAACAGTCTGTGTGACGGGTCCTGTCTCTATAAACAGTCTGTGTAACTGGTCCAGTCTCTATAAACAGTCTGTGTAAGTGGTCCTGTCTCTATAAACAGTCTGTGTGACGGGTCCTGTCTCTTTAAACAGTCTGTGAAACTGGTCCTGCCTCGATAAACAGTCTGTGCAACTGGTCCTGTCTCTATAAACAGTCTGTGTGACGGGTCCTGTCTCTTTAAAAATTCTGTGTAACTGGTCTAGTCTCTATAAACAGTCTGTGTAACTGGTCCTGTCTCTATAAACAGTCTGTGTAACTGGTCATGTCACTGTAAACAGTCTGTGTAACGGGTCCTGTCTCTATACACAGCCTGTGTGATGGGTCAAGTCCATATAAACAGTCTGTGTAACTGGCCCTGTCTCTATAAACAGTCTGTGTAACTGGTCATGTCTCTATAAACAGCCTGTGTAACTGGTCCTGTCTCTATAAACAGCCTGTGTGATGGTTCCTGTCTCCATAAACAGTCTGTGCAACTGGTCCTGTCTCTATAAACAGCCTGTGTGATGGGTCCTGTCTCTATAAACAGTCTGTGTAACTGGTCCTGTCTCTATAAACTGCCTGTGTGATGGTTCCTGTCTCTATAAACAGTCTGTGTAACTGGTCCTGTCTCGATAAACAGCCTGCATAACTGGTCCTGTCTCTATAAACCGTCTGTGTGACGGGTCCTGTCTCTATAAACAGTCTGTGTAACTGGTCCTGCCTCTATAAACAGTCTGTGTAACGGGTCCTATCTCTATAAACAGCCTGTGTGATGGCTCAAGTCCATATAAACAGTCTGTGTAACTATCCTGTTTCTATAAACAGTCTGTGTGACTGGTCCTGTCTCTATAAACAGGCTGTGTAGCTGGTCCTGTCCTATAAACAGTCTGTGTGACTAGTTCTGTCTCTATAAACAGTCTGTGTAACTGGTCCTGTCTCTATAAACAGCCCGTGTAACTCGTCCTGTCTCTATAAACAGATTGTGTAACTGGTCCTGTCTCTATAAACTGTCTGTGTGACTGGTCCTGCCTCTTTAACCAGTCTGTGCATCTGGTCCTGTCTCTATTAACAGTCTATGTGACGGTTCCTGTCTCTATAAACAGTCTGTGTGACGGGTCCTGTCTCTATAAACAGTCTGTGTCACGTTTCCTGTCTCTATAAACTGTCTGTGTGATGGACCCTATCTCTGTAAACATTCTGTGTGATGGGTCATGTCCCGATAAACAGACTGTGTAACTCGTCCAGTCTCTATAAACAGCCTGTGTAAGTGGTCCAGTCTCTATAAACAGGCTGAGTAACTGGTCCTGTCTCTATAAACAGTCTGTGTAACTGGTCCTGTCTCTATAAACAGCCTGTGTATCTGGTCCTGCCATTATACACAGTCTGTGTGACGGGTCCTGTCTCTGTAAATAGTCTGTGTAACTGGTCCTTTCTCTATAAACAGTCTGTGTGACTGATCCTGTCTCTATAAACATTCTGTGTGACTGGTCCTGTCTCTATAAACAGTCTATGTAACTGGTCCTGCCTCGATAAACCGTCTGTGTGACGGGTCCTGTCTCGATAAACAGTCTCTGCAACTGATCCTGCCTCAAGACACAGTCAGTCTGACGGGTCCTGTCTCTATAAACAGCCTGTGTAACTGGTCCTGTCTCCATAAACAGTCTGTGTGACGGGTACTGTCCTAGAAACAGCCTGTGTAACTGGACCTGTCTCTACACAAAGACTGTGTAACTGGTATTTTCTCGATAAACAGTCTGTGTAACTGCACTTTCTCGATACACAGTCTGTGTGACGGGTCCTGTCTCTATAACCAGTCTGTGTTACTGGTCCTGTCTCTTTAAAAAGACTGTGTAACTGGTCCTTTCTCTATAAACAGTCTGTGTAACTGGTCCTGTCTCTATAAACAGTCGGTGTAACTGGTCCTTTCTCTATAAACAGTCTGTGTAACTGGTCCTGTCTCTATAAACAGTCTGTGTAACTGGTCATATTTCTATACACAGTCTGTGTGACGGGACCTGTCTCTATAACCATTCTGTGTTACTGGTCCTGTCTCTATAAACAGCCTGTGTATCTGGTCCAGTCTCTATTAACAGCCGGTGTGACGGGTCCTGTCTCAAAAACAGTCTGTGTAACTACTCCTGTCTCTTTTAACAGCCTGTGTGATGGTCCTGTCTCTATAAACAGTCTGTAAAACTGGTCCTGTCTCCATAAACAGTCTGTGTAACTGGTCCTGTCTCTATAAACAGCCTGTGTAACTTGTCCTCTCTCTACAAACAGTCTGTGTGACTGGTCCTGTCTCTATAAACAGTCCGTGTAAATGGTCCTTTCTCTATAAACAGTCTGTGTAACTGGTCTTGTCTCTCTAAACAGTCTGTGTGACTGGTCCTGTCTCTATAAACAGTCTGTGTAACTGGTCCTGTCTCTATAAACAGTCTGTGTGACGGGTCCTGTCTCTATAAACAGTTTGTGTAACTGGTCCTGTCTCTATAAACAGTCTGTGTGATGGGTCCTGTCTCTATAAACAGTCTGTGTGACGGGTCCTGTCTCTATAAACAGTCTGTGTGACTGGTCCTATCTCTATAAACAGTCTGTGTAACTGGTGCTGTCTCTAGAAACAGCCCGTGTAACTCGTCCTGTCTCTAAAAACAGACGGTGTAACTGGTCCTGTCTCTATAAACAGTCTGTGTGACGGGTCCTGTCTCTATAAACAGTCTGTGTAACTGCTCCTGTCTCTATATACAGTCTGTGTAACTCGTCCTGTCTCTATAAACAGCCTGTGTGATGCGTCCTGTCTCTATAAACAGTCTGTGTAACTGCTCCTGTCTCTATAAACAGCCTGTGTGATGGTTCCTGTCTCTATAAACAGTCTGTGTAACTGGTCCTGTCTCTATAAACAGCCTGCATAACTGGTCCTGTCTCTATAAACCGTCTGTGTGACGGGTCCTGTCTCTATAAACAGTCTGTGCAACTGGTCCAGCTCTATAAACAGTCTGTGTAACGGGTCCTATCTCTATAAACAGCCTGTCTGATGGCTCAAGTCCATATAAACAATCTGTGTAACTGGTCCTGTCTCTATAAACAGCCTGTGTGACTGGTCCTGTCTCCATAAACAGTTTGTGTAACTGGTCCTGTCTCTATAAACAGGCTGTTTAACTGGTCCTGTTTCTATAAACAGTCTGTGTGACTGGTCCTGTCTCTATAAACAGGCTGTGTAGCTGGTCCTGTCTCTATAAACAGTCTGTGTGACTAGTCCTGTCTCTATAAACAGTCTGTGTAACTGGTCCTGTCTCTATACACAGCCCGTGTAACTCGTCCTGTCTCTATAAACAGACTGTGTAACTGGTCCTGTCTCTATAAACTGTCTGTGTGACTGGTCCGGCCTTTTTAATCAGTCTGTGCATCTGGTCCTGTCTCTATTAACAGTCTATGTGACGGTTCCTGTCTCTATAAACAGTCTGTATGACGGGTCCTGTCTCTATAAACAGTCTGTGTCACGTGTCCTGTCTCTATAAACTGTCTGTGTAATGGGCCCTGTATCTGTAAACATTCTGTGTGATGGGTCATGTCTCGATAAACAGACTGTGTAACTGGTCCAGTCAGTCTCTATAAACAGCCTGTGTAAGTGGTCCTGTCTCTATAAACAGTCTGTGTAACTGGTCCAGTCTCTTTTAACAGTTTGTATAACTGGTCCTGTCTCTATAAACAGGCTGTGTAACTGGCCCTGTCTCTATAAACAATCAGTGTAACTGGTCTTGTCTCTACAAAAAGTCTGTGTGACGGGTCCTGTCTCTTTAAACAGTCTGTGTAACTGGCCCAGTCTCAATAAACAATCTGTGTAACTGGTCCTGTCTCAATAAACAGCATGTGCAACTAGTCCTGTCTCTAAAAACAGTCTGTGAATCTGGTCCTGTATCTATAAATAGACTGTGTAACTGGTCCTGTCTCTATAAACAGTCTGTGTAACTGGTCATGTCTCGAAAACAGTCTGTGTAACGGGTCCTGTCTCTATATACAGCCTGTGTGATGGGTCAAGTCCATATAAACAGTCTGTGTAACTGGTCCTGTCTCTATAAACAGTCTGTGCAACTGGACCTGTCTCTATAAACAGACTGTGTATCTGGACTTTCTCGATACACAGTCTGTGTAACTGGTCCTGTCTATATAAACAGCCTGTGTAACTGGTCCTGTCTCTATAAACAGCCGGTATATCTGGTCCTGTCTATATAAACAGCCTGTGTGACGTGTCCTGTCTCTATAAACAGTCTGTGTAACTGGTCCTGTCTCTATAAACAGTCTGTATAACTGGTCCTGTCTCTATAAACAGCCTGTGTATCTGGTCCTGCCATTATACACAGTTTGTCTGACGGGTCCTGACTCGATAAACAGTCTCTGCAACTGATCCTGTCTCAAGACACATTCAGTTTGACGGCTCCTGTCTCTATAAACAGCCTGTGTAACTGGTCCTGTCTCTATAAACAGTCTGTGTAACGGGTCCTGCCCCTATAAACAGTCTGTGTAACTGGTCCTGTCTCTATAAACAGCCTGTGTAACTTGTCCTCTCTCTATAAACAGACTGTATAACTGGACCTGTCTCAATAAACAGACTGTGTGACTGGTCCTGTCTCTTTAAACAATCTGTGTAACTGGTCCTCTCTCGATAAACAGCCTGTGCAACTCGTCCTGTCTCTAAAACAGATTGTGTAACTGGTCCTGTCTCTATAAACAGTCTGTGTGACTGGTCCGGTCTCTATAAACAGTCTGTGTAACTGGTCCTGCCTCTATAAACCGTCTGTGTGACGGGTCCTGTCTCTATAAACAGTCTGTGTAACTGGTCCTGTCTCTATAAATAGTCTGTGTATCAGGACTTTCTCTATACACAGTCTGTGTAACTGGTCCTGCCTCTATAAACAGTCTGTGTAACTGGTCCTGTCTCTATAAACAGTCTGTGTAACTGGTCCTGTCTCTATAAACAGTCTGTGTGACGGGTTCTGTCTCTTTAAACAGTCTGTGTAACTGATCCAGTCTCTATAAACAGTCTGTGTAACTGGTCCTGTCTCAAAAACAGTTTGTGTGACGGGTCCTGTCTCTATAAACAGTCTTTGTAACTGGTCATGTCTCTATAAACAGCCTGTGTAACTGGTCCTGTCTCGAAAACAGTCTGTGTAACGGGTCCTGTCTCTATACACAACCTGTGTGATGGGTCAAGTCCATATAAACAGTCTGTGTAACTGGTCCTGTCTCTATAAACAGTCTGTGTAACTGGTCCTGTCTCTATAAACAGTCTGTGTAACTGGTCCTGTCTCTATAAACAGCGTGTGTGATGGGTCCTGTCTCAATAAACAGTCTGTGTAACTGGTCCTGTCTCTATAAACAGCCTGCATAACTGGTCCTGTCTCTGTAAACAGTCTGAGTAACTGGTCCTGCCTCTATAAACAGTCTGTGTAACGGGTCCTGTCTCTATAAACAGACTGCGTGATGGCTCAAGTCCATATAAACAGTCTGTGTAACTGGCCCAGTCTCTATAAACAGACTGTGTAACTGGTCCTGTCACTATAAACAGTTTGTGTAACTGGTCCTGTCTCTATAAACAGTCTGTGTAACTGGTCCTGTTTCTAGAAACAGTCTGTGTGACTGGTCCTGTCTCTATAAACCGTCTGTGTAATTGGTCCTGTCTCTATAAACAGTCTGCGTAACTGGTCCTGTCTCTGTACACAGTCTGTGTAACTGGACTTTCTCTATACACAGTCTGTGTGACGGGTCCGGTCTCGATAACCATTCTGTGTTACTGATCCTGTCTCTATAAACAGCCTGTGTATCTGGTCCAGTATCTATTAAAAGCCTGTGTGACGGTCCTGTCTCTATAAACAGTCTGTGTAACTGCTCCTGTCTCCATAAACAGTCTGTGTAACTGGTCCTGTCTCTATAAACAGCCTGTGTAACTTGTCCTCTCTCTATAAACAGTCTGTATAACTGGACCTGTCTCAATAAACAGTCTGTGTAACTGTTCCTGCCTCTATAAACCGTCTGTGTGACGGGTCCTGTCTCTATAAACAGTCTGTGTAACTGGTCCTGTCTCTATAAATAGTCTGTGTATCTGGACTTTCTCTGTACACAGTCTGTGTAACTGGTCCTGCCTCTATAAACAGTCTGTGTAACTGGTCCTGTCTCTATAAACAGTCTGTGTGACGGGTCCTGTCTCTTTAAACAGTCTGTGTAACTGGTCCAGTCTCTATAAACAGTCTGTGTAAGTGGTCCTGTCTCTATAAACAGTCTGTGTGACGGGTCCTGTCTCTTTAAACAGTCTGTGTAACTGGTCCTGTCTATATAAACAGGCTGTGTGACGTGTCCTGTCTCTATAAACAGCCTGTGTATCTGGTCCTGCCATTATACACAGTTTGTCTGACGGATCCTGACTCGATAAACAGTCTCTGCAACTGATCCTGTCTCAAGACACAGTCAGTTTGACGGCTCCTGTCTCTATAAACAGCCTGTGTAACTGGTCCTGTCTCTATAAACAGTCTGTGTAACGGGTCCTGCTCCTATAAACAGTCTGTGTAACTGGTCCTGTCTCTATAAACAGCCTGTGTAACTTGTCCTCTCTCTATAAACAGACTGTATAACTGGACCTGTCTCAATAAACAGAATGTGTGACTGGTCCTGTCTCTTTAAACAATCTGTGTAACTGGTCCTCTCTCGATAAACAGCCTGTGCAACTCGTCCTGTCTCTATAAACAGATTGTGTAACTGATCCAGTCTCTATAAACAGTCTGTGTAACTGGTCCTGTCTCTATAAACAGTCTGTGTGACGGGTCCTGTCTCTATAAACAGTGTTTGTAACTGGTCATGTCTCTATAAACAGCCTGTGTAACTGGTCCTGTCTCGAAAACAGTCTGTGTTACGGGTCCTGTCTCTATACACAACCTGTGTGATGGGTCAAGTCCATATAAACAGTCTGTGTAACTGGTCCTGTCTCTATAAACAGTCTGTGTAACTTGTCCTGTCTCTATAAACAGTCTGTGTAACTGGTCCTGTCTCTATAAACAGCGTGTGTGATGGGTCCTGTCTCAATAAACAGTCTGTGTAACTGGTCCTGTCTCTATAAACAGCCTGCATAACTGGTCCTGTCTCTGTAAACAGTCTGAGTAACTGGTCCTGCCTCTATAAACAGTCTGTGTAACGGGTCCTGTCTCTATAAACAGACTGCGTGATGGCTCAAGTCCATATAAACAGTCTGTGTAACTGGTCCAGTCTATATAAACAGACTGTGTAACTGGTCCTGTCACTATAAACAGTTTGTGTAACTGGTCCTGTCTCTATAAACAGTCTGTGTAACTGGTCCTGTTTCTATAAACAGCCTGTGTGACTGGTCCTGTCTCTATAAACCGTCTGTGTAATTGGTCCTGTCTCTATAAACAGACTGCGTAACTGGTCCTGTCTCTATACACAGTCTGTGTAACTGGACTTTCTCCATACACAGTCTGTGTGACGGGTCCGGTCTCGATAACCATTCTGTGTTACTGGCCCTGTCTCTATAAACAGCCTGTGTATCTGGTACAGTATCTATTAAAAGCCGGTGTGACGGTCCTGTCTCTATAAACAGTCTGTGTAACTGCTTCTGTCTCCATACACAGTCTGTATAACTGGACCTGTCTCAATAAACAGACTGTGTGACTGGTCCTGTCTCTTTAAAGTCTGTGTTACTAGTCCTCTCTCGATAAACAGCCTGTGCAACTCGTCCTGTCTCTATAAATAGACTGTGTAACTGGTCCTGTCTCTATAAACAGTCTGTGTGACTGGTCCGGTCTCTATAAACAGTCTGTGTAACTGGACCTGCCTCTATCAACCGTCTGTGTGACGGGTCCTGTCTCTATAAACGGTCTGTGTAACTGGTCCTGTCTCTATAAATAGTCTGTGTAACTGATCCAGTCTCTATAAACAGTCTGTGTAAGTGGTCCTGTCTCTATAAACAGTCTGTGTGACGGGTCCTGTCTCTATAAACAGTCTGTGTAACTGGTCCAGTCTCTATAAACAGTCTGTGTAAGTGGTCCTGTCTCTATAAACAGTCTGTGTGACGGGTCCTGTCTCTTTAAACAGTCTGTGAAACTGGTCCTGCCTCGATAAACAGTCTGTGCAACTGGTCCTGTCTCTATAAACAGTCTGTGTGACGGGTCCTGTCTCTTTAAAAATTCTGTGTAACTGGTCTAGTCTCTATAAACAGTCTGTGTAACTGGTCCTGTCTCTATAAACAGTCTGTGTAACTGGTCATGTCACTGTAAACAGTCTGTGTAACGGGTCCTGTCTCTATACACAGCCTGTGTGATGGGTCAAGTCCATATAAACAGTCTGTGTAACTGGCCCTGTCTCTATAAACAGTCTGTGTAACTGGTCATGTCTCTATAAACAGCCTGTGTAACTGGTCCTGTCTCTATAAACAGCCTGTGTGATGGTTCCTGTCTCCATAAACAGTCTGTGCAACTGGTCCTGTCTCTATAAACAGCCTGTGTGATGGGTCCTGTCTCTATAAACAGTCTGTGTAACTGGTCCTGTCTCTATAAACTGCCTGTGTGATGGTTCCTGTCTCTATAAACAGTCTGTGTAACTGGTCCTGTCTCGATAAACAGCCTGCATAACTGGTCCTGTCTCTATAAACCGTCTGTGTGACGGGTCCTGTCTCTATAAACAGTCTGTGTAACTGGTCCTGCCTCTATAAACAGTCTGTGTAACGGGTCCTATCTCTATAAACAGCCTGTGTGATGGCTCAAGTCCATATAAACAGTCTGTGTAACTATCCTGTTTCTATAAACAGTCTGTGTGACTGGTCCTGTCTCTATAAACAGGCTGTGTAGCTGGTCCTGTCCTATAAACAGTCTGTGTGACTAGTTCTGTCTCTATAAACAGTCTGTGTAACTGGTCCTGTCTCTATAAACAGCCCGTGTAACTCGTCCTGTCTCTATAAACAGATTGTGTAACTGGTCCTGTCTCTATAAACTGTCTGTGTGACTGGTCCTGCCTCTTTAACCAGTCTGTGCATCTGGTCCTGTCTCTATTAACAGTCTATGTGACGGTTCCTGTCTCTATAAACAGTCTGTGTGACGGGTCCTGTCTCTATAAACAGTCTGTGTCACGTTTCCTGTCTCTATAAACTGTCTGTGTGATGGACCCTATCTCTGTAAACATTCTGTGTGATGGGTCATGTCCCGATAAACAGACTGTGTAACTCGTCCAGTCTCTATAAACAGCCTGTGTAAGTGGTCCAGTCTCTATAAACAGGCTGAGTAACTGGTCCTGTCTCTATAAACAGTCTGTGTAACTGGTCCTGTCTCTATAAACAGCCTGTGTATCTGGTCCTGCCATTATACACAGTCTGTGTGACGGGTCCTGTCTCTGTAAATAGTCTGTGTAACTGGTCCTTTCTCTATAAACAGTCTGTGTGACTGATCCTGTCTCTATAAACATTCTGTGTGACTGGTCCTGTCTCTATAAACAGTCTATGTAACTGGTCCTGCCTCGATAAACCGTCTGTGTGACGGGTCCTGTCTCGATAAACAGTCTCTGCAACTGATCCTGCCTCAAGACACAGTCAGTCTGACGGGTCCTGTCTCTATAAACAGCCTGTGTAACTGGTCCTGTCTCCATAAACAGTCTGTGTGACGGGTACTGTCCTAGAAACAGCCTGTGTAACTGGACCTGTCTCTACACAAAGACTGTGTAACTGGTATTTTCTCGATAAACAGTCTGTGTAACTGCACTTTCTCGATACACAGTCTGTGTGACGGGTCCTGTCTCTATAACCAGTCTGTGTTACTGGTCCTGTCTCTTTAAAAAGACTGTGTAACTGGTCCTTTCTCTATAAACAGTCTGTGTAACTGGTCCTGTCTCTATAAACAGTCGGTGTAACTGGTCCTTTCTCTATAAACAGTCTGTGTAACTGGTCCTGTCTCTATAAACAGTCTGTGTAACTGGTCATATTTCTATACACAGTCTGTGTGACGGGACCTGTCTCTATAACCATTCTGTGTTACTGGTCCTGTCTCTATAAACAGCCTGTGTATCTGGTCCAGTCTCTATTAACAGCCGGTGTGACGGGTCCTGTCTCAAAAACAGTCTGTGTAACTACTCCTGTCTCTTTTAACAGCCTGTGTGATGGTCCTGTCTCTATAAACAGTCTGTAAAACTGGTCCTGTCTCCATAAACAGTCTGTGTAACTGGTCCTGTCTCTATAAACAGCCTGTGTAACTTGTCCTCTCTCTACAAACAGTCTGTGTGACTGGTCCTGTCTCTATAAACAGTCCGTGTAAATGGTCCTTTCTCTATAAACAGTCTGTGTAACTGGTCTTGTCTCTCTAAACAGTCTGTGTGACTGGTCCTGTCTCTATAAACAGTCTGTGTAACTGGTCCTGTCTCTATAAACAGTCTGTGTGACGGGTCCTGTCTCTATAAACAGTTTGTGTAACTGGTCCTGTCTCTATAAACAGTCTGTGTGATGGGTCCTGTCTCTATAAACAGTCTGTGTGACGGGTCCTGTCTCTATAAACAGTCTGTGTGACTGGTCCTATCTCTATAAACAGTCTGTGTAACTGGTGCTGTCTCTAGAAACAGCCCGTGTAACTCGTCCTGTCTCTAAAAACAGACGGTGTAACTGGTCCTGTCTCTATAAACAGTCTGTGTGACGGGTCCTGTCTCTATAAACAGTCTGTGTAACTGCTCCTGTCTCTATATACAGTCTGTGTAACTCGTCCTGTCTCTATAAACAGACTGTGTAACTGGTCCTGTCTCTATAAACAGTCTGTGTAACTCGTCCTGCCTCTATAAACAGCCTGTGTGATGGTTCCTGTCTCTATAAACAGTCTGTGTGACGGGCCCTGTCTCTATAAACAGTCTGTGTAACTGCTCCTGTCTCTATAAACAGTCTGTGTAACTCGTCCTGTCTCTATAAACAGCCTGTGTAACTGGTCCTTTCTCTACAAACAGTCTGTGTGACGGGTCCTTTCTCTATAAACAGTCTGTGTAACTGGTCCTTTCTCTATAAACAGTCTGTGTAAATGGTCCTGTCTCTGTAAACAGTCTGTGTGATGGGTCATGTCTCTATAAACAGTCTGTGTAACTGGTCCTGTCTCGATAAACAGTCTGTGTGACGGGTCCTGTCTCTATAAACAGTCTGTGTGACTGGTCCTATCTCTATAAACAGTCTGTGTAACTGGTGCTGTCTCTAGAAACAGCCCGTGTAACTCGTCCTGTCTCTAAAAACAGACGGTGTAACTGGTCCTGTCTCTATAAACAGTCTGTGTGACGGGTCCTGTCTCTATAAACAGTCTGTGTAACTGCTCCTGTCTCTATATACAGTCTGTGTAACTCGTCCTGTCTCTATAAACAGACTGTGTAACTGGTCCTGTCTCTATAAACAGTCTGTGTAACTCGTCCTGCCTCTATAAACAGCCTGTGTGATGGTTCCTGTCTCTATAAACAGTCTGTGTGACGGGCCCTGTCTCTATAAACAGTCTGTGTAACTGCTCCTGTCTCTATAAACAGTCTGTGTAACTCGTCCTGTCTCTATAAACAGCCTGTGTAACTGGTCCTTTCTCTACAAACAGTCTGTGTGACGGGTCCTTTCTCTATAAACAGTCTGTGTAACTGGTCCTTTCTCTATAAACAGTCTGTGTAAATGGTCCTGTCTCTGTAAACAGTCTGTGTGATGGGTCATGTCTCTATAAACAGTCTGTGTAACTGGTCCTGTCTCGATAAACAGTCTGTGTGACGGGTCCTGTCTCTATAAACAGTCTGTTTAACTGCTCCTGTCTCTATAAACACTCTGTGTACCTGGTCCTGTCTCTATAAACAGTCTGTGTAACTGGTCCTGTCTCTATAAACAGCCTGTGTGATGTGTCCTGTCTCTATAAACAGTCTGCGTGACTGGTCCTGTCTCTATAAACAGTCTGTGTAACTGGTCCTGTCATAGATAAACACTCTGTGTGACGTGTCCTGTCTCTATAAATAGTCTGTGTAACTGGTCCTGTCTCTATAAACAGTCTATGTGATGGGTCATGTCTCTATAAACAGACTGTGTAACTGGTCCTGTCTCTATAAACAGTCTGTGTGACAGGTCCTGTCTCTATAAACAGTCTGTGTAACTGCTCCTGTCCCTATAAGCACTCTGTGTCCCTGGTCCTGTCTCTATAAACAGTCTGCATAACTGGTCCTGTCTCTATAAACAGCCTGTGTGATGTGTCCTGTCTCTATAAACAGTCTGCGTGACTGGTCCTGTCTCTATAAACAGTCTGTGTAACTGGTCCTTTCATATATAAACAGTCTGTGTGACGGGTCCTGTCTCTATATACAGTCTGTGTAACTGGTCCTGTCTCTATAAACAGCCTGTGTATCTGGACCTGTCATATATAAACAGTCTGTGTGACGGGTCCTGTCTCTGAAACAGTCTGTGTAACTGGTCCTGTCATGTATAAACAGTCTGTGTGACGGGTCCTGTGTCTGTAAACAGTCTATGTAACTGTTCCTTTCTCTATAAACAGACTGTGTGACTGATCCTGTCTCTATAAACATTCTGTGTGACTGGTCCTGTCTCTATAAACAGTCTGTGTAACTGGTCCTGTCTCTATAAACAGTCTGTGTAACTGGTCATGTCTCTATAAACAGACTGTGTAACTGGTCCTGTCTCTATAAACAGCCTGTGTGATGGTTCCTGTCTCTATAAACAGTCTGTGTAACTGGTCCTGTCTCTATAAACAGCCTGTGTGATTGGTACTGTATCTATAAACAGTCTGTGTAACTGGTCCTGTCTCTATAAACAGCCTGTGTGATGGTTCCTGTCTCTATAAACAGTCTGTGTAACTGGTCCTGTCTCTATAAACAGCCTGCATAACTGGTCCTGTCTCTATAAACCGTCTGTGTGACGGGTCATGTCTCTATAAACAGTCTGTGTAACTGGTCCTGCCTCTATAAACAGTCTGTGTAACGGGACCTTTCTCTATAAACAGCATGTGTGATGGCTCAAGTCCATATAAACAGTCTGTGTAACTGGTCCTGTTTCTATAAACAGTCTGTGTGACTGGTCCTGTCTCTATAAACAGGCTGTGTAGCTGGTCCTGTCCTATCAACAGTCTGTGTGACTAGTCCTGTCTTATTAACAGTCTGTGTAACTGGTCCTGTCTCTATAAACAGCCCGTGTAACTCGTCCTGTCTCTATAAACAGACTGTGTAACTGGTCCTGTCTCTATAAACTGTCTGTGTGACTGGTCCTGCCTCTTTAACCAGTCTGTGCATCTGGTCCTGTCTCTATTAACAGTCTATGTGACGGTTCCTGTCTCTATAAACAGTCTGTGTGACGGGTCCTGTCTCTATAAACAGTCTGTGTCACGTGTCCTGTCTCTATAAACTGTCTGTGTGATGGGCCCTGTCTCTGTAAACATTCTGTGTGATGGGTCATGTCTCGATAAACAGACTGTGTAACTGGTCCAGTCTCTATAAACAGCCTGTGTAAGTGGTCCTGTCTCTATAAACAGTCTGTGTAACTGGTCCAGTCTCTATAAACAGTTTGTATAACTGGTCCTGTCTCTATAAACAGCCTGTGTAACTGGTCCTGTCTCTATAAACAGTCTGTGTAACTGGTCGTGTCTCTATAAACAGCCTGTGTATCTGGTCCTGCCATTATACACAGTCTGTGTGACGGGTCCTGTCATTGTAAACAGTCTGTGTAACTGGTCCTTTCTCTATAAACAGTCTGTGTGACTGATCCTGTCTCTATAAACATTCTGTGTGACTGGTCCTGTCTCTATAAACAGTCTGTGTAACTGGTCCTGCCTCGATAAATGTCTGTGTGACGGGTCCTGTCTCGATAAATAGTCTCTGCAACTGATCCTGTCTCAAGACACAGTCAGTCTGACGGGTCCTGTCTCTATAAACAGCCTGTGTAACTGGTCCTGTCTCTATAAACAGTCTGTGTGACGGGTACTGTCCTAGAAACAGCCTGTGTAACTGGACCTGTCTCTACAAAAAGACTGTGTAACTGGTATTTTCTCTATAAACAGTCTGTGTAACTGGTCCTGTCTCTATAAACAGTCGGTGTAACTGGTCCTTTCTCTATAAACAGTCGGTGTAACTGGTCCTTTCTCTATAAACAGTATGTGATACTGGTCCTGTCTCGATACACAGTCTGTGTGACGGGTCCTGTCTCTATAACCAGTCTGTGTTACTGGTCCTGTCTCTTTAAAAAGACTGTGTAACTGGTCCTTTCTCTATAAACAGTCTGTGTAACTGGTCCTGTCTCTATAAACAGTCGGTGTAACTGGTCCTTTCTCTATAAACAGTATGTGATACTGGTCCTGTCTCAATAAACAGTCTGTGTAACTGGTCCTGTCTCTATACACAGTCTGTGTGACGGGACCTGTCTCTATAACCATTCTGTGTTACTGGTCCTGTCTCTATAAACAGCCTGTGTATCTGGTCCAGTCTCTACTAACAGCCGGTGTGACGGGTCCTGTCTCTATAAACAGTCTGTGTAACTGCTCCTGTCTCTTTTAACAGTTTGTGTGATGGTCCTGTCTCTATAAACAGTCTGTAAAACTGGTCCTGTCTCCATAAACAGTCTGTGTAACTGGTCCTGTCTCTATAAACAGTCTGTGTGACGGGTCCTGTCTCTATAAACAGTCTGTGTAACTGGTCCTGCCTCTATAAACAGTCTGTGTGATGGGTCCTGTATCTATAAACAGTCTGTGTAACTGGTCCTGTCTCTATAAACAGCCTGTGTGATGGTTCCTGTCTCTATAAACAGTCTGTGTAACTGGTCCTGTCTCTATAAACAGCCTGCATAACTGGTCCTGCCTCTATAAACAGTCTGTGTAACGGGTCCTTTCTCTATAAACAGCCTGTGTGATGGCTCAAGTCCATATAAACAGTCTGTGTAACTGGTCCTGTTTCTATAAACAGTCTGTGTGACTGGTCCTGTCTCTATAAACAGGCTGTGTAGCTGGTCCTGTCCTATAAACAGTCTGTGTGACTAGTCCTGTCTTATTAACAGTCTGTGTAACTGGTCCTGTCTCTATAAACAGCGCGTGTAACTCGTCCTGTCTCTATAAGCAGACTGTGACACTGGTCCTGTCTCTATAAACTGTCTGTGTGACTGGTCCTGCCTCTTTAACCAGTCTGTGCATCTGGTCCTGTCTCTATTAACAGTCTATGTGACGGTTCCTGTCTCTATAAACAGTCTGTGTGACGGGTCCTGTCTCTATAAACAGTCTGTGTCACGTGTCCTCTCTCTATAAACTGTCTGTGTGATGGGCCCTGTATCTGTAAATATTCTGTGTGATGGGTCATGTCTCGATAAACAGACTGTGTAACTGGTCCAGTCTCTATAAACAGCCTGTGTAAGTGGTCCTGTCTCTATAAACAGTCTGTGTAACTGGTCCAGTCTCTATAAACAGTTTGTATAACTGGTCCTGTCTCTATAAACAGGCTGTGTAACTGGTCCTGTCTCTATAAACAGTCTGTGTAACTGGTCCTGTCTCTATAAACAGCCTGTGTATCTGGTCCTGCCATTATACACAGTCTGTGTGACGGGTCCTGTCATTGTAAACAGTCTGTGTAACTGGTCCTTTCTCTATAAACAGTCTGTGTGACTGATCCTGTCTCTATAAACATTCTGTGTGACTGGTCCTGTCTCTATAAACAGTCTATGTAACTGGTCCTGCCTCGATAAACCGTCTGTGTGACGGGTCCTGTCTCGATAAACAGTCTCTGCAACTGATCCTGTCTCAAGACACAGTCAGTCTGACGGGTCCTGTCTCTATAAACAGCCTGTGTAACTGGTCCTGTCTCTATAAACAGTCTGTGTGACGGGTACTGTCCTAGAAACAGCCTGTGTAACTGGACCTGTCTCTACAAAAAGACTGTGTAACTGGTATTTGCTCTATAAACAGTCTGTGTAACTGCACCTTCTCGATACACAGTCAGTGTGACGGGTCCTGTCTCTACAACCAGTCTGTGTTACTGGTCCTGTCTCTTTAAAAAGACTGTGTTACTGGTCCTTTCTCTATAAACAGTCTGTGTAACTGGCCTTTCTCTATAAACAGTCGGTGTAACTGGTCCTTTCTCTATAAAAAGTATGTGATACTGGTCCTGTCTCAATAAACAGTCTGTGTAACTGGTCCTGTCTCTATACACAGTCTGTGTGACGGGACCTGTCTCTATAACCATTCTGTGTTACTGGTCCTGTCTCTATAAACAGCCTGTGTATCTGGTCCAGTCTCTATTAACAGCCGGTGTGACGGGTCCTGTCTCTATAAACAGTCTGTGTAACTGCTCCTGTCTCTTTTAACAGCCTGTGTGATGGTCCTGTCTCTATAAACAGTCTGTAAAACTGGTCCTGTCTCCATAAACAGTCTGTGTAACTGGTCCTGTCTCTATAAATAGCCTGTGTAACTTGTCCTCTCTCTGTAAACAGTCTGTGTGACTGGTCCTGTCTCTATAAACAGCCTGTGTATCTGGTCCTGCCATTATACACAGTCTGTGTGACGGGTCCTGTCATTGTAAACAGTCTGTGTAACTGGTCCTTTCTCTATAAGCAGTCTGTGTGACTGATCCTGTCTCTATAAACATTCTGTGTGACTGGTCCTGTCTCTATAAACAGTCTATGTAACTGGTCCTGCCTCGATAAACCGTCTGTGTGACGGGTCCTGTCTCGATAAACAGTCTCTGCAACTGATCCTGTCTCAAGACACAGTCAGTCTGACGGGTCCTGTCTCTATAAACAGCCTGTGTAACTGGTCCTGTCTCTATAAACAGTCTGTGTGACGGGTACTGTCCTAGAAAAGGCCTGTGTAACTGGACCTGTCTCTACAAAAAGACTGTGTAACTGGTATTTTCTCTATAAACAGTCTGTGTAACTGCACTTTCTCGATACACAGTCTGTGTGACGGGTCCTGTCTCTATAACCAGTCTGTGTTACTGGTCCTGTCTCATTAAAAAGACTGTGTAACTGGTCCTTCCTCTATAAACAGTCTGTGTAACTGGCCTTTCTCTATAAACAGTCGGTGTAACTGGTCCTTTCTCTATAAACAGTATGTGATACTGGTCCTGTCTCAATAAACAGTCTGTGCAACTGGTCCTGTCTCTATACACAGTCTGTGTGACGGGACCTGTCTCTATAACCATTCTGTGTTACTGGTCCTGTCTCTATAAACAGCCTGTGTATCTGGTCCAGTCTCTATTAACAGCCGGTGTGACGGGTCCTGTCTCTATAAACAGTCTGTGTAACTGCTCCTGTCTCTTTTAACAGCCTGTGTGATGGTCCTGTCTCTATAAACAGTCTGTAAAACTGGTCCTGTCTCCATAAACAGTCTGTGTAACTGGTCCTGTCTCTATAAACAGCCTGTGTAACTTGTCCTCTCTCTATAAACAGTCTGTGTGACTGGTTAGTCTCTATAAACAGTCCGTGTAACTGGTCCTTTCTCTTTAAACAGTCTGTGTGACTGGTCCTGTCTCTATAAACAGTCTGTGTAACTGGTCCTGTCTCTATAAACAGTCTGTGTGACGGGTTCTGTCTCTATAAACAGTAACTGGTCCTGTCTCCATAAACAGTCTGTGTGATGGGTCCTGTCTCTATAAACAGTCTGTGTGATGGATCCTGTCTCTATAAACAGGCTGTTTAACTGGTCCTGTCTCTATAAACAGTCTGTGTGATGGGTCCTGTCTCTATAAACAGTCTGTGTGACGGGTCCTGTCTCTATAAACAGTCTGTGTGACTGGTCCTATCTCTATAAACAGTCTGTGTAACTGGTCCTGTCTATGGAAACAGCCCGTGTAACTCGTCCTGTCTCTAAAAACAGACTGTGTAACTGGTCCTGTCTCTATAAACAGTCTGTGTGACGGGTCCTGTCTCTATAAACAGTCTGTGTAACTGCTCCTGTCTCTATATACAGTCTGTGTAACTCGTCCTGTCTCTATAAACAGCCTGTGTAACTGGTCCTGTCTCTACAAACAGTCTGTGTGACGGGTCCTTTCTCTATAAACAGTCTGTGTAACTGTTCCTTTCTCTATAAACAGTCTGTGTAAATGGTCCGGTCTCTATAAACAGTCTGTGTGATGGGTCATGTCTCTATAAACAGTCTGTGTAACTGGTCCTGTCTCTATAAACAGTCTGTGTGACGGGTCCTGTCTCTATAAACAGTCTGTGTAACTGCTCCTGTCTCTATAAACACTCTGTGTACCTGGTCCTGTCTCTATAAACAGTCTGTGTAACTGGTCCTGTCTCTATAAACAGCCTGTGTGATGTGTCCTGTTTCTATAAACAGTCTGCGTGACTGGTCCTGTCTCTATAAACAGTCTGTGTAACTGGTCCTGTCATATATAAACAGTCTGTGTGACGGGTCCTGTCTCTATAAATAGTCTGTGTAACTGGTCCTGTCTCTATAAACAGTCTATGTGATGGGTCATGTCTCTATAAACAGTCTGTTAAACTGGTCCTATCTCTATAAACAGTCTGTGTGACGGGTCCTGTCTCTATAAACAGTCTGTGTGACTGCTCCGGTCTCTATAAGCACTCTGTGTCCCTGGTCCTGTCTCTATAAACAGTCTGTGTAACTGGTCCTGTCTCTATAAACAGCCTGTGTGATGTGTCCTGTCTCTATAAACAGTCTGTGTAACTTGTCCTGTCATATATAAACAGTCCGTGTGACGGGTCCTGTCTCTATAAACAGTCTGTGTAACTGGTCCTGTCTCTATAAACAGCCTGTGTATCTGGTCCTGTCATATATAAACAGTCTGTGTGACGGGTCCTGTCTCTGTAAACAGTCTGTGTAACTGGTCCTGTCATATATAAACAGTCTGTGTGACGGGTCCTGTGTCTGTAAACAGTCTATGTAACTGTTCCTTTCTCTATAAACAGACTGTGTTACTGATCCTGTCTCTATAAACATTCTGTGTGACTGGTCCTGTCTCTATAAACAGTCTGTGTAACTGGTCCTGTCTCTATAAACTGTCTGTGTAACTGGTCATGTCTCTATAAACAGCCTGTGTAACTGGTCCTGTCTCTATAAACAGCCTGTGTGATGGTTCCTGTCTCTATAAACAGTCTGTGTATCTGGTCCTGTCTCTATAAACAGCCTGTGTGATGGGTCCTGTATTTATAAACAGTCTGTGTAACTGGTCCTGTCTCTATAAACAGCCTGTGTGATGGTTCCTGTCTCTATAAACAGTCTGTGTAACTGGTCCTGTCTCTATAAACAGCCTGCATAACTGGTCCTGTCTCTATAAACCGTCTGTGTGACGGGTCCTGTCTCTGTAAACAGCCTGTGTGATGGCTCAAGTCCATATAAACAGTCTGTGTAACTGGACCTGTCTCTATAAACAGCCTGTGTGACTGGTCCTGTCTCTATAAACAGTTTGTGTAACTGGTCCTGTCTCTATAAACAGGCTGTGTAACTGGTCCTGTTTCTATAAACAGTCTGTGCGACTGGTCCTGTCTCTATAAATAGTCTGTGTAACTCGTCCTGCCTCTATAAACAGTCTGTGTGATGATACCTGTCTCTATAAACAGTCTGTGTGACGGGTCCTGTCTCTATAAATAGTCTGTGTAACTGCTCCTGTCTCTATAAACAGTCTGTGTAACTCGTCCTGTCTCTATAAACAGCCTGTGTAACTGGTCCTGTCTCTACAAACAGTCTGTGTGACGGGTCTTTTCTCTATAAACAGTCTGTGTAACTGGTCCTTTCTCTATAAACAGTCTGTGTAAATGGTCCTGTCTCTATAAACAGTCTGTGTGACGGGTCCTGTCTCTATAAACAGTCTGTGTAACTGGTCCTGCCTCTATAAACAGTCTGTGTGATGGGTCCTGTATCTATAAACAGTCTGTGTAACTGGTCCTGTCTCTATAAACAGCCTGTGTGATGGTTCCTGTCTCTATAAACAGTCTGTGTAACTGGTCCTGTCTCTATAAACAGCCTGCATAACTGGTCCTGCCTCTATAAACAGTCTGTGTAACGGGTCCTTTCTCTATAAACAGCCTGTGTGATGGCTCAAGTCCATATAAACAGTCTGTGTAACTGGTCCTGTTTCTATAAACAGTCTGTGTGACTGGTCCTGTCTCTATAAACAGGCTGTGTAGCTGGTCCTGTCCTATAAACAGTCTGTGTGACTAGTCCTGTCTTATTAACAGTCTGTGTAACTGGTCCTGCCTCTATAAACAGCCCGTGTAACTCGTCCTGTCTCTATAAACAGACTGTGAAACTGGTCCTGTCTCTATAAACTGTCTGTGTGACTGGTCCTGCCTCTTTAACCAGTCTGTGCATCTGGTCCTGTCTCTATTAACAGTCTATGTGACGGTTCCTGTCTCTATAAACAGTCTGTGTGACGGGTCCTGTCTCTATAAACAGTCTGTGTCACGTGTCCTGTCTCTATAAACTGTCTGTGTGATGGGCCCTGTATCTGTAAACATTCTGTGTGATGGGTCATGTCTCGATAAACAGCCTGTGTAAGTGGTCCTGTCTCTATAAACAGTCTGTGTAACTGGCCAGTCTCTATAAACAGTTTGTATAACTGGTCCTGTCTCTATAAACAGCCTGTGTAACTGGTCCTGTCTCTATAAACAGTCTGTGTAACTGGTCCTGTCTCTATAAACAGCCTGTGTATCTGGTCCAGTCTCTATTAACAGCCGGTGTGACGGGTCCTGTCTCTATAAACAGTCTGTGTAACTGCTCCTATCTCTTTTAACAGCCTGTGTGATGGTCCTGTCTCTATAAACAGTCTGTAAAACTGGTCCTGTCTCCATAAACAGTCTGTGTAACTGGTCCTGTCTCTATAAATAGCCTGTGTAACTTGTCCTCTCTCTGTAAACAGTCTGTGTGACTGGTCCTGTCTCTATAAACAGCCTGTGTATCTGGTCCTGCCATTATACACAGTCTGTGTGACGGGTCCTGTCATTGTAAACAGTCTGTGTAACTGGTCCTTTCTCTATAAGCAGTCTGTGTGACTGATCCTGTCTCTATAAACATTCTGTGTGACTGGTCCTGTCTCTATAAACAGTCTATGTAACTGGTCCTGCCTCGATAAACCGTCTGTGTGACGGGTCCTGTCTCGATAAACAGTCTCTGCAACTGATCCTGTCTCAAGACACAGTCAGTCTGACGGGTCCTGTCTCTATAAACAGCCTGTGTAACTGGTCCTGTCTCTATAAACAGTCTGTGTGACGGGTACTGTCCTAGAAAAGGCCTGTGTAACTGGACCTGTCTCTACAAAAAGACTATGTAACTGGTATTTTCTCTATAAACAGTCTGTGTAACTGCACTTTCTCGATACACAGTCTGTGTGACGGGTCCTGTCTCTATAACCAGTCTGTGTTACTGGTCCTGTCTCATTAAAAAGACTGTGTAACTGGTCCTTCCTCTATAAACAGTCTGTGTAACTGGCCTTTCTCTATAAACAGTCGGTGTAACTGGTCCTTTCTCTATAAACAGTATGTGATACTGGTCCTGTCTCAATAAACAGTCTGTGCAACTGGTCCTGTCTCTATACACAGTCTGTGTGACGGGACCTGTCTCTATAACCATTCTGTGTTACTGGTCCTGTCTCTATAAACAGCCTGTGTATCTGGTCCAGTCTCTATTAACAGCCGGTGTGACGGGTCCTGTCTCTATAAACAGTCTGTGTAACTGCTCCTGTCTCTTTTAACAGCCTGTGTGATGGTCCTGTCTCTATAAACAGTCTGTAAAACTGGTCCTGTCTCCATAAACAGTCTGTGTAACTGGTCCTGTCTCTATAAACAGCCTGTGTAACTTGTCCTCTCTCTATAAACAGTCTGTGTGACTGGTCCTGTCTCTATAAACAGTCCGTGTAACTGGTCCTTTCTCTTTAAACAGTCTGTGTGACTGGTCCTGTCTCTATAAACAGTCTGTGTAACTGGTCCTGTCTCTATAAACAGTCTGTGTGACGGGTCCTGTCTCTATAAACAGTAACTGGTCCTGTCTCCATAAACAGTCTGTGTGATGGGTCCTGTCTCTATAAACAGTCTGTGTGATGGATCCTGTCTCTATAAACAGGCTGTTTAACTGGTCCTGTCTCTATAAACAGTCTGTGTGATGGGTCCTGTCTCTATAAACAGTCTGTGTGACGGGTCCTGTCTCTATAAACAGTCTGTGTGACTGGTCCTATCTCTATAAACAGTCTGTGTAACTGGTCCTGTCTCTGGAAACAGCCCGTGTAACTCGTCCTGTCTCTAAAAACAGACTGTGTAACTGGTCCTGTCTCTATAAACAGTCTGTGTGACGGGTCCTGTCTCTATAAACAGTCTGTGTAACTGCTCCTGTCTCTATATACAGTCTGTGTAACTCGTCCTGTCTCTATAAACAGCCTGTGTAACTGGTCCTGTCTCTACAAACAGTCTGTGTGACGGGTCCTTTCTCTATAAACAGTCTGTGTAACTGGTCCTTTCTCTATAAACAGTCTGTGTAAATGGTCCGGTCTCTATAAACAGTCTGTGTGATGGGTCATGTCTCTATAAACAGTCTGTGTAACTGGTCCTGTCTCTATAAACAGTCTGTGTGACGGGTCCTGTCTCTATAAACAGTCTGTGTAACTGCTCCTGTCTCTATAAACACTCTGTGTACCTGTTCCTGTCTCTATAAACAGTCTGTGTAACTGGTCCTGTCTCTATAAACAGCCTGTGTGATGTGTCCTGTCTCTATAAACAGTCTGCGTGACTGGTCCTGTCTCTATAAACAGTCTGTGTAACTTGTCCTGTCATATATAAACAGTCTGTGTGACGGGTCCTGTCTCTATAAACAGTCTGTGTAACTGGTCCTGTCTCTATAAACAGCCTGTGTATCTGGTCCTGTCATATATAAACAGTCTGTGTGACGGGTCCTGTCTCTGTAAACAGTCTGTGTAACTGGTCCTGTCATATATAAACAGTCTGTGTGACGGGTCCTGTGTCTGTAAACAGTCTATGTAACTGTTCCTTTCTCTATAAACAGACTGTGTTACTGATCCTGTCTCTATAAACATTCTGTGTGACTGGTCCTGTCTCTATAAACAGTCTGTGTAACTGGTCCTGTCTCTATAAACTGTCTGTGTAACTGGTCATGTCTCTATAAACAGCCTGTGTAACTGGTCCTGTCTCTATAAACAGCCTGTGTGATGGTTCCTGTCTCTATAAACAGTCTGTGTTACTGGTCCTGTCTCTATAAACAGCCTGTGTAACTGGTCCTTTCTCTATAAACAGTCTGTGTAACTGGTCCTGTCTCTATAAACAGTCGGTGTAACTGGTCCTTTCTCTATAAACAGTCTGTGTAACTGGACCTGTCTCTATAAACAGTCTGTGTAACTGGTCATGTCTCTATACACAGTCTGTGTGACGGGACCTGTCTCTATAACCATTCTGTGTTACTGGTCCTGTCTCTATAAACAGCCTGTGTATCTGGTCCAGTCTCTATTAACAGCCGGTGTGACGGGTCCTGTCTCTACAAACAGTCTGTGTAACGACTCCTGTCTCTTTTATCAGCCTGTGTGATGACCTGTCTCTATAAACAGTCTGTAAAACTGGTCCTGTCTCCATAAACAGTCTGTGTAACTGGTCCTTTCTCTATAAACAGCCTGTGTAACTTGTTCTCTCTCTATAAACAGTCTGTGTGACTGGTCCTGTCTCTATAAACAGTCCGTGTAACTAGTCCTTTCTCTATAAACAGTCTGTGTAACTGGTCTTGTCTCTATAAACAGTCTGTGTGACTGGTCCTGTGTCTATAAACAGTCTGTGTAACTGGTCCTGTCTCTATAAACAGTCTGTGTGACGGGTCCTGTCTCTATAAACAGTTTGTGTAACTGGTCCTGTCTCTATAAACAGTCTGTGTGATGGGTCCTGTCTCTATAAACAGTCTGTGTGATGGATCCTGTCTCTATAAACAGGCTGTGTAACTGGTCCTGTCTCTATAAACAGTCTGTGTGATGGGTCCTGTCTCTATAAACAGTCTGTGTGACGGGTCCTGTTTCTATAAACAGACTGTGTGACTGGTCCTATCTCTATAAACAGTCTGTGTATCTGGTCCTGCCTCTAGAAACAGCCCGTGTAACTCGTCCTTTCTCTAAAAACAGACGGTGTAACTGGTCCTGTCTCTATAAACAGTCTGTGTGACGGGTCCTGTCTCTATAAACAGTCTGTGTAACTGCTCCTGTCTCTATATACAGTCTGTGTAACTCGTCCTGTCTCTATAAACAGACTGTGTAACTGGTCCTGTCTCTATAAACAGTCTGTGTGACGGGTCCTTTCTCTATAAACAGTCTGTGTAACTGGTCCTTTCTCTATAAACAGTGTGTGTAAATGGTCCTGTCTCTATAAACAGTCTGTGTGATGGGTCATGTCTCTATAAACAGTTTGTGTAACTGGTCCTGTCTCTATAAACAGTCTGTGTGATGGGTCCTGTCTCTATAAACAGTCTGTGTGATGGATCCTGTCTCTATAAACAGGCTGTGTAACTGGTCCTGTCTCTATAAACAGTCTGTGTGATGGGTCCTGTCTCTATAAACAGTCTGTGTGACGGGTCCTGTTTCTATAAACAGACTGTGTGACTGGTCCTATCTCTATAAACAGTCTGTGTATCTGGTCCTGCCTCTAGAAACAGCCCGTGTAACTCGTCCTTTCTCTAAAAACAGACGGTGTAACTGGTCCTGTCTCTATAAACAGTCTGTGTGACGGGTCCTGTCTCTATAAACAGTCTCTGCAACTGATCCTGCCTCAAGGCACAGTCAGTCTGACGGGTCCTGTCTCTATAAACAGCCTGTGTAACTGGTCCTTTCTCTATAAACAGTCTGTGTAACTGGTCCTGTCTCTATAAACAGTCGGTGTAACTGGTCCTTTCTCTATAAACAGTCTGTGTAACTGGACCTGTCTCTATAAACAGTCTGTGTAACTGGTCATGTCTCTATACACAGTCTGTGTGACGGGACCTGTCTCTATAACCATTCTGTGTTACTGGTCCTGTCTCTATAAACAGCCTGTGTATCTGGTCCAGTCTCTATTAACAGCCGGTGTGACGGGTCCTGTCTCTACAAACAGTCTGTGTAACTACTCCTGTCTCTTTTATCAGCCTGTGTGATGACCTGTCTCTATAAACAGTCTGTAAAACTGGTCCTGTCTCCATAAACAGTCTGTGTAACTGGTCCTTTCTCTATAAACAGCCTGTGTAACTTGTTCTCTCTCTATAAACAGTCTGTGTGACTGGTCCTGTCTCTATAAACAGTCCGTGTAACTAGTCCTTTCTCTATAAACAGTCTGTGTAACTGGTCTTGTCTCTATAAACAGTCTGTGTGACTGGTCCTGTGTCTATAAACAGTCTGTGTAACTGGTCCTGTCTCTATAAACAGTCTGTGTGACGGGTCCTGTCTCTATAAACAGTTTGTGTAACTGGTCCTGTCTCTATAAACAGTCTGTGTGATGGGTCCTGTCTCTATAAACAGTCTGTGTGATGGATCCTGTCTCTATAAACAGGCTGTGTAACTGGTCCTGTCTCTATAAACAGTCTGTGTGATGGGTCCTGCCTCTATAAACAGTCTGTGTGACGGGTCCTGTTTCTATAAACAGACTGTGTGACTGGTCCTATCTCTATAAACAGTCTGTGTATCTGGTCCTGCCTCTAGAAACAGCCCGTGTAACTCGTCCTTTCTCTAAAAACAGACGGTGTAACTGGTCCTGTCTCTATAAACAGTCTGTGTGACGGGTCCTGTCTCTATAAACAGTCTGTGTAACTGCTCCTGTCTCTATATACAGTCTGTGTAACTCGTCCTGTCTCTATAAACAGACTGTGTAACTGGTCCTGTCTCTATAAACAGTCTGTGTGACGGGTCCTTTTTCTATAAACAGTCTGTGTAACTGGTCCTTTCTCTATAAACAGTCTGTGTAAATGGTCCTGTCTCTATAAACAGTCTGTGTGATGGGTCATGTCTCTATAAACAGTCTGTGTAACTGGTCCTGTCTCTATAAACAGTCTGTGTGACGGGTCCTGTCTCTATAAACAGTCTGTGTAACTGCTCCTGTCTCTATAAACACTCTGTGTACCTGGTCCTGTCTCTATAAACAGTCTGTGTAACTGGTCCTGTCTCTATAAACAGCCTGTGTGATGTGTCCTGTCTCTATAAACAGTCTGCGTGACTGGTCCTGTCTCTATAAACAGTCTGTGTAACTGGTCGTGTCATAGATAAACACTCTGTGTGACGGGTCCTGTCTCTATAAATAGTCTGTGTAACTGGTCCTGTCTCTATAAACAGTCTATGTGATGGGTCACGTCTCTATAAACAGTCTGTGTAACTGGTCCTGTCTCTATAAACAGTCTGTGTGAAGGGTCCTATCTCTATAAGCAGTCTGTGTAACTGCTCCGGTCTCTATAAGCACTCTGTGTCCCTGCTCCTGTCTCTATAAACAGTCTGTGTAACTGGTCCTGTCTCTATTAACAGCCTGTGTGATGTGTCCTGTCTCTATAAACAGTCTGCGTGACTGGTCCTGTCTCTATAAACAGTCTGTGTAACTGGTCCTTTCATATATAAACAGTCAGTGTGACGGGTCCTGTCTCTATAAACAGTCTGTGTAACTGGTCCTGTCTCTATAAACAGCCTGTGTATCTGGTCCTGTCATATATAAACAGTCTGTGTGACGGGTCCTGTGTCTGTAAACAGTCTATGTAACTGTTCCTTTCTCTATAAACAGACTGTGTGACTGCTCCTGTCTCTATAAACATTCTGTGTGACTGGTCCTGTCTCTATAAACAGTCTGTGTAACTGGTCCTGTCTCGAAAACAGTCTGTGTAACTGGTCAAGTCTCTATAAACAGCCTGTGTAACTGGTCCTGTCTCTATAAACAGCCTGTGTGATGGTTCCTGTCTCTATAAACAGTCTGTGTAACTTGTCCTGTCTCTATAAACAGCCTGTGTGATGGGTCCTGTATCTATAAACAGTCTGTGTAACTGGTCCTGTCTCTATAAACAGCCTGTGTGATGGTTCCTGTCTCTATAAACAGTCTGTGTAACTGGTCCTGTCTCTATAAACAGCCTGCATAACTGGTCCTGTCTCTATAAATCGTCTGTGTAACTGGTCCTGCCTCTATAAACAGTCTGTGTAACGGGTCCTTTCTCTATAAGCAGCCTGTGTGATGGCTCAAGTCCATATAAACAGTCTGTGTAACTGGTCCTGTTTCTTTAAACAGTCTGTGTGACTGGTCCTGTCTCTATAAACAGGCTGTGTAGCTGGACCTGTCCTATAAACAGTCTGTGTGACTAGTCCTGTCTCTATAAACAGTCTGTGTAACTGGTCCTGTCTCTATAAACAGCCCGTGTAACTCGTCCTGTCTCTATAAACATACTGTGTAACTGGTCCTGTCTCTATAAACAGACTGTGTGACTGATCCTGTCTCTATAAACATTCTGTGTGACTGGTCCTGTCTCTATAAACAGTCTGTGTAACTGGTCCTGTCTCGAAAACAGTCTGTGTAACTGGTCAAGTCTCTATAAACAGCCTGTGTAACTGGTCCTGTCTCTATAAACAGCCTGTGTGATGGTTCCTGTCTCTATAAACAGTCTGTGTAACTTGTCCTGTCTCTATAAACAGCCTGTGTGATGGGTCCTGTATCTATAAACAGTCTGTGTAACTGGTCCTGTCTCTATAAACAGCCTGTGTGATGGTTCCTGTCTCTATAAACAGTCTGTGTAACTGGTCCTGTCTCTATAAACAGCCTGCATAACTGGTCCTGTCTCTATAAATCGTCTGTGTAACTGGTCCTGCCTCTATAAACAGTCTGTGTAACGGGTCCTTTCTCTATAAGCAGCCTGTGTGATGGCTCAAGTCCATATAAACAGTCTGTGTAACTGGTCCTGTTTCTTTAAACAGTCTGTGTGACTGGTCCTGTCTCTATAAACAGTCTGTGTAACTTGTCCTGTCTCTATAAACAGCCTGTGTGATGGGTCCTGTATCTATAAACAGTCTGTGTAACTGGTCCTGTCTCTATAAACAGCCTGTGTGATGGTTCCTGTCTCTATAAACAGTCTGTGTAACTGGTCCTGTCTCTATAAACAGCCTGCATAACTGGTCCTGTCTCTATAAATCGTCTGTGTAACTGGTCCTGCCTCTATAAACAGTCTGTGTAACGGGTCCTTTCTCTATAAGCAGCCTGTGTGATGGCTCAAGTCCATATAAACAGTCTGTGTGACTAGTCCTGTCTCTATAAACAGTCTGTGTAACTGGTCCTGTCTCTATAAACAGCCCGTGTAACTCGTCCTGTCTCTATAAACATACTGTGTAACTGGTCCTGTCTCTATAAACTGACTGTGTGACTGGTCCTGCCTCTTTAACCAGTCTGTGCATCTGGTCCTGTCTCTATTAACAGTCTCTGTGACGGTTCCTGTCTCTATAAACAGTCTGTGTGACGGGTCCTGTCTCTATAAACAGTCTGTGTCACGTGTCCTGTCTCTATAAACTGTCTGTGTGATGGGCCCTGTCTCTGTAAACATTCTTTGTGATGGGTCATGTCTCGATAAACAGACTGTGTAAGTGGTCCTGTCTCTATAAACAGTCTGTGTAACTGGTCCAGTCTCTATAAACAGTTTGTATAACTGGTCCTGTCTCTATAAACAGCCTGTGTAACTGGTCCTGTCTCTATAAACAGTCTGTGTAACTCGTCCTGTCTCTATAAACAGCCTGTGTATCTGGTCCTGCCATTATTCACAGTCTGTGTGACGGGTCCTGTCTTTGTAAACAGTCTGTGTAACTGGTCCTTTCTCTATAAACAGTCTGTGTGACTGATCCTGTCTCGAAAACATTCTGTGTGACTGGTCCTCTCTCTATAAACAGTCTATGTAACTGGTCCTGCCTCGATAAACCGTCTGTGTGACGGGGCCTGTCTCGATAAACAGTCTCTGCAACTGATCCTGTCTCAAGACACAGTCAGTCTGACGGGTCCTGTCTCTATAAACAGCCTGTGTAACTGGTCGTGTCTCTAGAAACAGTCTGTGTGACGGGTACTGTCTTAGAAACAGCCTGTGTAACTGGACCTGTCTCTACAAAAAGACTGTGTAACTGGTATTTTCTCTATAAACAGTCTGTGTAACTGCACTTTCTCGATACACAGTCTGTGTGACGGGTCCTGTCTCTATAACCAGTCTGTGTTACTGGACCTGTCTCTTTAAAAAGACTATGTACTGGTCCTTTCTCTATAAACAGTCTGTGTAACTGGTCCTGTCTCTATAAACAGTCGGTGTAACTGGTCCTTTCTCTATAAACAGTATGTGATACTGGTCCTGTCTCTATAAACAGTCTGTGTAACTGGTCCTGTCTCTATAGACAGTCTGTGTGACGGGACCTGTCTCTATAACCATTCTGTGTTACTGGTCCTGTCTCTATAAACAGCCTGTGTATCTGGTCCAGTCTCTATTAACAGCCGGTGTGACGGGTCCTGTCTCTATAAACAGTCTGTGTAACTGCTCCTGTCTCTTTTAACAGCCTGTGTGATGGTCCTGTCTCTATAAACAGTCTGTAAAACTGGCCCTGTCTCCATAAGCAGTCTGTGTAACTGGTCCTGTCTCTATAAACAGCCTGTGTAACTTGTCCTCTCTCTATAAACAGTCTGTGTGACTGGTCCTGTCTCTATAAACAGTCCGTGTAACTGGTCCTTTCTCTATAAACAGTCTGTGTAACTGGTCTTGTCTCTATAAACAGTCTGTGTGACTGGTCCTGTCTCTATAAACAGTCTGTGTAACTGGTCCTGTCTCTATAAACATGCTGTGTGACGGGTCCTGTCTCTATAAACAGTTTGTGGAACTGGTCCTGTCTCTATAAACAGTCTGTGTGATGGGTCCTGTCTCTATAAACAGTTTGTATAACTGGTCCTGTCTCTATAAACAGCCTGTGTAACTGGTCCTGTCTCTATAAACAGTCTGTGTAACTCGTCCTGTCTCTATAAACAGCCTGTGTATCTGGTCCTGCCATTATTCACAGTCTGTGTGACGGGTCCTGTCTTTGTAAACAGTCTGTGTAACTGGTCCTTTCTCTATAAACAGTCTGTGTGACTGATCCTGTCTCGAAAACATTCTGTGTGACTGGTCCTCTCTCTATAAACAGTCTATGTAACTGGTCCTGCCTCGATAAACCGTCTGTGTGACGGGTCCTGTCTCGATAAACAGTCTCTGCAACTGATCCTGTCTCAAGACACAGTCTGTCTGACGGGTCCTGTCTCTATAAACAGCCTGTGTAACTGGTCGTGTCTCTATAAACAGTCTGTGTGACGGGTACTGTCTTAGAAACAGCCTGTGTAACTGGACCTGTCTCTACAAAAAGACTGTGTAACTGGTATTTTCTCTATAAACAGTCTGTGTAACTGCACTTTCTCGATACACAGTCTGTGTGACGGGTCCTGTCTCTATAACCAGTCTGTGTTACTGGTCCTGTCTCTTTAAAAAGACTATGTACTGGTCCTTTCTCTATAAACAGTCTGTGTAACTGGTCCTGTCTCTATAAACAGTCGGTGTAACTGGTCCTTTCTCTATAAACAGTATGTGATACTGGTCCTGTCTCTATAAACAGTCTGTGTAACTGGTCCTGTCTCTATAGACAGTCTGTGTGACGGGACCTGTCTCTATAACCATTCTGTGTTACTGGTCCTGTCTCTATAAACAGCCTGTGTATCTGGTCCAGTCTCTATTAACAGCCGGTGTGACGGGTCCTGTCTCTATAAACAGTCTGTGTAACTGCTCCTGTCTCTTTTAACAGCCTGTGTGATGGTCCTGTCTCTATAAACAGTCTGTAAAACTGGTCCTGTCTCCATAAGCAGTCTGTGTAACTGGTCTTGTCTCTATAAACAGCCTGTGTAACTTGTCCTCTCTCTATAAACAGTCTGTGTGACTGGTCCTGTCTCTATAAACAGTCCGTGTAACTGGTCCTTTCTCTATAAACAGTCTGTGTAACTGGTCTTGTCTCTATAAACAGTCTGTGTGACTGGTCCTGTCTCTATAAACAGTCTGTGTAACTGGTCCTGTCTCTATAAACATGCTGTGCGACGGGTCCTGTCTCTATAAACAGTTTGTGTAACTGGTCCTGTCTCTATAAACAGTCTGTGTGATGGGTCCTGTCTCTATAAACAGTCTGTGTGATGGATCCTGTATCTATAAACAGGCTGTGTAACTGGTCCTGTCTCTATAAACAGTCTGTGTGATGGGTCCTGTCTCTATAAACAGTCTATGTGACGGGTCCTGTCTCTATAAACAGTCTGTGTGACTGGTCCTATCTCTATAAACAGTCTGTGTAACTGGTCCTGTCTCTAGAAACAGCCCGTGTAACTCGTCCTGTCTCTAAAAACAGACTGTGTAACTGGTCCTGTCTCTACAAACAGTCTGTGTGACGGGTCCTGTCTCTATAAACAGTCTGTGTAACTGCTCCTGTCTCTATATACAGTCTGTGTAACTCGTCCTGTCTCTATGAACAGACTGTGTAACTGGTCCTGTCTCTATAAACAGTCTGTGTAACTCGTCCTGCCTCTATAAACAGCCTGTGTGATGATTCATGTCTCTATAAACAGTCTGTGTGACGGGTCCTGTCTCTATAAACAATCTGTGTAACTGCTCCTGTCTCTATAAACAGTCTGTGTAACTCGTCCTGTCTCTATAAACAGCCTGTGTAACTGGTCCTGTTTCTACAAACAGTCTGTGTGACGGGTCCTTTCTCTATAAACAGTCTGTGTAACTGGTCCTTTCTCTATAAACAGTCTGTGTAAATGGTCCTGTCTCTATAAACAGTCTGTGTGATGGGTCATGTCTCTATAAACAGTCTGTGTACCTGGTCCTGTCTCTATAAACAGTCTGTGTAACTGGTCCTGTCTCTATAAACAGCCTGTGTGATGTGTCCTGTTTCTATAAACAGTCTGCGTGAGTGGTCCTGTCTCTATAAACAGTCTGTGTAACTGGTCCTGTCTCAAAACACAGTCTGTGTGACGGGACCTGTCTCTATAACCATTCTGTGTTACTGGTCCTGTCTCTATAAACAGCCTGTGTATCTGGTCCAGTCTCTATTAACAGCCGGTGTGACGGGTCCTGTCTTTATAAACAGTCTGTGTAACTGCTCCTGTCTCTTTTAACAGCCTGTGTGATGGTCCTGTCTCTATAAACAGTCTGTAAAACTGGTCCTGTCTCCATAAACAGTCTGTGTAACTGGTCCTGTCTCTATAAACAGCCTGTGTAACTTGTCCTCTCTCAATAAACAGTCTGTGTGACAAGTCCTGTCTCTATAAACAGTCCGTGTAACTGGTCCTTTCTCTATAAACAGTCTGTGTAACTGGTCTTGTCTCTATAAACAGTCTGTGTGACTGGTCCTGTCTCTATAAACAGTCTGTGTAACTGGTCCTGTCTCTATAAACAGGCTGTGTAACTGGTCCTGTCTCTATAAACAGTCTGTGTGATGGGTCCTGTCTCTATAAACAGTCTATGTGACGGGTCCTGTCTCTATAAACAGTCTGTGTGACTGGTCCTATCTCTATAAACAGTCTGTGTAACTGGTCCTGTCTCTAGAAACAGCCCGTGTAACTCGTCCTGTCTCTAAAAACAGACTGTGTAACTGGTCCTGTCTCTATAAACAGTCTGTGTGACGGGTCCTGTCTCTATAAACAGTCTGTGTAACTGCTCCTGTCTCTATATACAGTCTGTGTAACTCGTCCTGTCTCTATGAGCAGACTGTGTAACTGGTCCTGTCTCTATAAACAGTCTGTGTAACTCGTCCTGCCTCTATAAACAGCCTGTGTGATGATTCATGTCTCTATAAACAGTCTGTGTGACGGGTCCTGTCTCTATAAACAATCTGTGTAACTGCTCCTGTCTTTATAAACAGTCTGTGTAACTCGTCCTGTCTCTATAAACAGCCTGTGTAACTGGTCCTGTTCCTACAAATAGTCTGTGTGACGGGTCCTTTCTCTATAAACAGTCTGTGTAACTGGTCCTTTCTCTATAAACAGTCTGTGTAAATGGTCCTGTCTCTATAAACAGTCTGTGTGATGGGTCATGTCTCTATAAACAGTCTGTGTACCTGGTCCTGTCTCTATAAACAGTCTGTGTAACTGGTCCTGTCTCTATAAACAGCCTGTGTGATGTGTCCTGTTTCTATAAACAGTCTGCGTGAGTGGTCCTGTCTCTATAAACAGTCTGTGTAACTGGTCCTGTCTCAAAACACAGTCTGTGTGACGGGACCTGTCTCTATAACCATTCTGTGTTACTGGTCCTGTCTCTATAAACAGCCTGTGTATCTGGTCCAGTCTCTATTAACAGCCGGTGTGACGGGTCCTGTCTTTATAAACAGTCTGTGTAACTGCTCCTGTCTCTTTTAACAGCCTGTGTGATGGTCCTGTCTCTATAAACAGTCTGTAAAACTGGTCCTGTCTCCATAAACAGTCTGTGTAACTGGTCCTGTCTCTATAAACAGCCTGTGTAACTTGTCCTCTCTCAATAAACAGTCTGTGTGACAAGTCCTGTCTCTATAAACAGTCCGTGTAACTGGTCCTTTCTCTATAAACAGTCTGTGTAACTGGTCTTGTCTCTATAAACAGTCTGTGTGACTGGTCCTGTCTCTATAAACAGTCTGTGTAACTGGTCCTGTCTCTATAAACAGTCTGTGTGACGCGTCCTGTCTCTATAAACAGTTTGTGTAACTGGTCCTGTCTCTATAAACAGTCTGTGTGATGAGTCCTGTCTCTATAAACAGTCAGTGTGATGGATCCTGTCTCTATAAACAGGCTGTGTAACTGGTCCTGTCTCTATAAACAGACTGTGTGAAGGGTCCTGTCTCTATAAACAGTCTGTGTGACGGGTCCTGTCTCTATAAACAGTCTGTGTGACTGGTCCTATCTCTATAAACAGTCTGTGTAACTGGTCCTGTCTCTAGAAACAGCCCGTGTAACTCGTCGTGTCTCTAAAAACAGACTGTGTAACTGGTCCTGTCTCTATAAACAGTCTGTGTGACGGGTCCTGTCTCTATAAACAGTCTGTGTAACTGCTCCTGTCTCTATATACAGTCTGTGTAACTCGTCCTGTCTCTATAAACAGACTGTGTAACTGGTCGTGTCTCTATAAACAGTCTGTGTAACTCGTCCTGCCTCTATAAACAGCCTGTGTGATGATTCCTGTCTCTATAAACAGTCTGTGTGACGGGTCCTGTCTCTATAAACAGTCTGTGTAACTGCTCCTGTCTCTATATACAGTCTGTGTAACTCGTCCTGTCTCTATGAGCAGACTGTGTAACTGGTCCTGTCTCTATAAACAGTCTGTGTAACTCGTCCTGCCTCTATAAACAGCCTGTGTGATGATTCATGTCTCTATAAACAGTCTGTGTGACGGGTCCTGTCTCTATAAACAATCTGTGTAACTGCTCCTGTCTCTATAAACAGTCTGTGTAACTCGTCCTGTCTCTATAAACAGCCTGTGTAACTGGTCCTGTTTCTACAAACAGTCTGTGTGACGGGTCCTTTCTCTATAAACAGTCTGTGTAACTGGTCCTTTCTCTATAAACAGTCTGTGTAAATGGTCCTGTCTCTATAAACAGTCTGTGTGATGGGTCATGTCTCTATAAACAGTCTGTGTACCTGGTCCTGTCTCTATAAACAGTCTGTGTAACTGGTCCTGTCTCTATAAACAGCCTGTGTGATGTGTCCTGTTTCTATAAACAGTCTGCGTGAGTGGTCCTGTCTCTATAAACAGTCTGTGTAACTGGTCCTGTCTCAAAACACAGTCTGTGTGACGGGACCTGTCTCTATAACCATTCTGTGTTACTGGTCCTGTCTCTATAAACAGCCTGTGTATCTGGTCCAGTCTCTATTAACAGCCGGTGTGACGGGTCCTGTCTTTATAAACAGTCTGTATAACTGCTCCTGTCTCTTTTAACAGCCTGTGTGATGGTCCTGTCTCTATAAACAGTCTGTAAAACTGGTCCTGTCTCCATAAACAGTCTGTGTAACTGGTCCTGTCTCTATAAACAGCCTGTGTAACTTGTCCTCTCTCAATAAACAGTCTGTGCGACAAGTCCTGTCTCTATAAACAGTCCATGTAACTGGTCCTTTCTCTATAAACAGTCTGTGTAACTGGTCTTGTCTCTATAAACAGTCTGTGTGACTGGTCCTGTCTCTATAAACAGTCTGTGTAACTGGTCCTGTCTCTATAAACAGTCTGTGTGACGCGTCCTGTCTCTATAAACAGTTTGTGTAACTGGTCCTGTCTCTATAAACAGTCTGTGTGATGGGTCCTGTCTCTATAAACAGTCAGTGTGATGGATCCTGTCTCTATAAACAGGCTGTGTAACTGGTCCTGTCTCTATAAACAGACTGTGTGATGGGTCCTGTCTCTATAAACAGTCTGTGTGACGGGTCCTGTCTCTATAAACAGTCTGTGTGACTGGTCCTATCTCTATAAACAGTCTGTGTAACTGGTCCTGTCTCTAGAAACAGCCCGTGTAACTCGTCCTGTCTCTAAAAACAGACTGTGTAACTGGTCCTGTCTCTATAAACAGTCTGTGTGACGGGTCCTGTCTCTATAAACAGTCTGTGTAACTGCTCCTGTCTCTATATACAGTCTGTGTAACTCGTCCTGTCTCTATAAACAGACTGTGTAACTGGTCGTGTCTCTATAAACAGTCTGTGTAACTCGTCCTGCCTCTATAAACAGCCTGTGTGATGATTCATGTCTCTATAAACAGTCTGTGTGACGGGTCCTGTCTCTATAAACAATCTGTGTAACTGCTCCTGTCTCTATAAACAGTCTGTGTAACTCGTCCTGTCTCTATAAACAGCCTGTGTAACTGGTCCTGTTTCTACAAACAGTCTGTGTGACGGGTCCTTTCTCTATAAACAGTCTGTGTAACTGGTCCTTTCTATATAAACAGTCTGTGTAAATGGTCCTGTCTCTATAAACAGTCTGTGTGATGGGTCATGTCTCTATAAACAGTCTGTGTACCTGGTCCTGTCTCTATAAACAGTCTGTGTAACTGGTCCTGTCTCTATAAACAGCCTGTGTGATGTGTCCTGTTTCTATAAAGAGTCTGCGTGAGTGGTCCTGTCTCTATAAACAGTCTGTGTAACTGGTCCTGTCTCAAAACACAGTCTGTGTGACGGGACCTGTCTCTATAACCATTCTGTGTTACTGGTCCTGTCTCTATAAACAGCCTGTGTATCTGGTCCAGTCTCTATTAACAGCCGGTGTGACGGGTCCTGTCTTTATAAACAGTCTGTGTAACTGCTCCTGTCTCTTTTAACAGCCTGTGTGATGGTCCTGTCTCTTTTAACAGCCTGTGTGATGGTCCTGTCTCTATAAACAGTCTGTAAAACTGGTCCTGTCTCCATAAACAGTCTGTGTAACTGGTCCTGTCTTTATAAACAGGCTGTGTAACTTGTCCTCTCTCAATAAACAGTCTGTGCGACAAGTCCTGTCTCTATAAACAGTCCGTGTAACTGGTCCTTTCTCTATAAACAGTCTGTGTAACTGGTCTTGTCTCTATAAACAGTCTGTGTGACTGGTCCTGTCTCTATAAACAGTCTGTGTAACTGATCCTGTCTCTATAAACAGTCTGTGTGACGCGTCCTGTCTCTATAAACAGTTTGTGTAACTGGTCCTGTCTCTATAAACAGTCTGTGTGATGGGTCCTGTCTCTATAAACAGTCAGTGTGATGGATCCTGTCTCTATAAACAGTCTGTAAAACTGGTCCTGTCTCCATAAACAGTCTGTGTAACTGGTCCTGTCTCCATAAACAGTCTGTGTGACTGGTCCTGTCTCTATAAACAGTCTGTGTAACTGGTCCTGTCTCTATAAACATGCTGTGTGACGGGTCCTGTCTCTATAAACAGTTTGTGTAACTGGTCCTGTCTCTATAAAGAGTCTGTGTGATGGGTCCTGTCTCTATGAACAGTCTGTGTGATGGACCCTGTCTCTATAAACAGGCTGTGTAACTGGTCCTGTCTCTATAAACAGTCTGTGTGATGGGTCCTGTCTCTATAAACAGTCTGTGTAACTGGTCCTGTCTCTAGAAACAGCCCGTGTAACTCGTCCTGTCTCTAAAAACAGACTGTGTAACTGGTCCTGTCTCTATAAACAGTTTGTGTGACGGGTCCTGTCTCTATAAACAGTCTGTGTAACTGCTCCTGTCTCTATATACAGTCTGTGTAACTCGTCCTGTCTCTATGAGCAGACTGTGTAACTGGTCCTGTCTCTATAAACAGTCTGTGTAACTCGTCCTGCCTCTATAAACAGCCTGTGTGATGATTCATGTCTCTATAAACAGTCTGTGTGACGGGTCCTGTCTCTATAAACAATCTGTGTAACTGCTCCTGTCTCTATAAACAGTCTGTGTAACTCGTCCTGTCTCTATAAACAGCCTGTGTAACTGGTCCTGTTTCTACAAACAGTCTGTGTGACGGGTCCTTTCTCTATAAACAGTCTGTGTAACTGGTCCTTTCTCTATAAACAGTCTGTGTAAATGGTCCTGTCTCTATAAACAGTCTGTGTGATGGGTCATGTCTCTATAAACAGTCTGTGTACCTGGTCCTGTCTCTATAAACAGTCTGTGTAACTGGACCTGTCTCTATAAACAGCCTGTGTGATGTGTCCTGTTTCTATAAACAGTCTGCGTGAGTGGTCCTGTCTCTATAAACAGTCTGTGTAACTGGTCCTGTCTCAAAACACAGTCTGTGTGACGGGACCTGTCTCTATATCCATTCTGTGTTACTGGTCCTGTCTCTATAAACAGCCTGTGTATCTGGTCCAGTCTCTATTAACAGCCGGTGTGACGGGTCCTGTCTTTATAAACAGTCTGTGTAACTGCTCCTGTCTCTTTTAACAGCCTGTGTGATGGTCCTGTCTCTATAAACAGTCTGTAAAACTGGTCCTGTCTCCATAAACAGTCTGTGTAACTGGTCCTGTCTCTATAAACAGCCTGTGTAACTTGTCCTCTCTCAATAAACAGTCTGTGCGACAAGTCCTGTCTCTATAAACAGTCCGTGTAACTGGTCCTTTCTCTATAAACAGTCTGTGTAAATGGTCTTGTCTCTATAAACAGTCTGTGTGACTGGTCCTGTCTCTATAAACAGTCTGTGTAACTGGTCCTGTCTCTATAAACAGTCTGTGTGACGCGTCCTGTCTCTATAAACAGTTTGTGTAACTGGTCCTGTCTCTATAAACAGTCTGTGTGATGGGTCCTGTCTCTATAAACAGTCAGTGTGATGGATCCTGTCTCTATAAACAGGCTGTGTAACTGGTCCTGTCTCTATAAACAGACTGTGTGATGGGTCCTGTCTCTATAAACAGTCTGTGTGACGGGTCCTGTCTCTATAAACAGTCTGTGTGACTGGTCCTATCTCTATAAACAGTCTGTGTAACTGGTCCTGTCTCTAGAAACTGCCCGTGTAACTCGTCCTGTCTCTAAAAACAGACTGTGTAACTGGTCCTGTCTCTATAAACAGTCTGTGTGACGGGTCCTGTCTCTATAAACAGTCTGTGTAACTGCTCCTGTCTCTATATACAGTCTGTGTAACTCGTCCTGTCTCTATAAACAGACTGTGTAACTGGTCGTGTCTCAAAAAACAGTCTGTGTAACTCGTCCTGCCTCTATAAACAGCCTGTGTGATGATTCATGTCTCTATAAACAGTCTGTGTGACGGGTCCTGTCTCTATAAACAATCTGTGTAACTGCTCCTGTCTCTATAAACAGTCTGTGTAACTCGTCCTGTCTCTATAAACAGCCTGTGTAACTGGTCCTGTTTCTACAAGCAGTCTGTGTGACGGGTCCTTTCTCTATAAACAGTCTGTGTAACTGGTCCTTTCTATATAAACAGTCTGTGTAAATGGTCCTGTCTCTATAAACAGTCTGTGTGATGGGTCATGTCTCTATAAACAGTCTGTGTACCTGGTCCTGTCTCTATAAACAGTCTGTGTAACTGGTCCTGTCTCTATAAACAGCCTGTGTGATGTGTCCTGTTTCTATAAACAGTCTGCGTGAGTGGTCCTGTCTCTATAAACAGTCTGTGTAACTGGTCCTGTCTCAAAACACAGTCTGTGTGACGGGACCTGTCTCTATAACCATTCTGTGTTACTGGTCCTGTCTCTATAAACAGCCTGTGTATCTGGTCCAGTCTCTATTAACAGCCGGTGTGACGGGTCCTGTCTTTATAAACAGTCTGTGTAACTGCTCCTGTCTCTTTTAACAGCCTGTGTGATGGTCCTGTCTCTATAAACAGTCTGTAAAACTGGTCCTGTCTCCATAAACAGTCTGTGTAACTGGTCCTGTCTTTATAAACAGGCTGTGTAACTTGTCCTCTCTCAATAAACAGTCTGTGCGACAAGTCCTGTCTCTATAAACAGTCCGTGTAACTGGTCCTTTCTCTATAAACAGTCTGTGTAACTGGTCTTGTCTCTATAAACAGTCTGTGTGACTGGTCCTGTCTCTATAAACAGTCTGTGTAACTGGTCCTGTCTCTATAAACAGTCTGTGTGACGCGTCCTGTCTCTATAAACAGTCTGTGTAACTGGTCCTGTCTCTATAAACAGTCTGTGTGATGGGTCCTGTCTCTATAAACAGTCAGTGTGATGGATCCTGTCTCAATAAACAGTCTGTAAAACTGGTCCTGTCTCCATAAACAGTCTGTGTAACTGGTCCTGTCTCCATAAACAGTCTGTGTGACTGGTCCTGTCTCTATAAACAGTCTGTGTAACTGGTCCTGTCTCTATAAACATGCTGTGTGACGGGTCCTGTCTCTATAAACAGTTTGTGTAACTGGTCCTGTCTCTATAAAGAGTCTGTGTGATGGGTCCTGTCTCTATGAACAGTCTGTGTGATGGATCCTGTCTCTATAAACAGGCTGTGTAACCGGTCCTGTCTCTATAAACAGTCTGTGTGATGGGTCCTGTCTCTATAAACAGTCTATGTGACGGGTCCTGTCTCTATAAACAGTCTGTGTGACTGGTCCTATCTCTATAAACAGTCTGTGTAACTGGTCCTGTCTCTAGAAACAGCCCGTGTAACTCGTCCTGTCTCTAAAAACAGACTGTGTAACTGGTCCTGTCTCTATAAACAGTCTGTGTGACGGGTCCTGTCTCTATAAACAGTCTGTGTAACTGCTCCTGTCTCTATATACAGTCTGTGTAACTCGTCCTGTCTCTATGAGCAGACTGTGTAACTGGTCCTGTCTCTATAAACAGTCTGTGTAACTCGTCCTGCCTCTATAAACAGCCTGTGTGATGATTCATGTCTCTATAAACAGTCTGTGTGACGGGTCCTGTCTCTATAAACAATCTGTGTAACTGCTCCTGTCTCCATAAACAGTCTGTGTAACTCGTCCTGTCTCTATAAACAGCCTGTGTAACTGGTCCTGTTTCTATAAACAGTCTGTGTGATGGGTCATGTCTCTATAAACAGTCTGTGTACCTGGTCCTGTCTCTATAAACAGTCTGTGTAACTGGTCCTGTCTCTATAAACAGCCTGTGTGATGTGTCCTGTTTCTATAAACAGTCTGCGTGAGTGGTCCTGTCTCTATAAACAGTCTGTGTAACTGGTCCTGTCTCAAAACACAGTCTGTGTGACGGGACCTGTCTCTATAACCATTCTGTGTTCCTGGTCCTGTCTCTATAAACAGCCTGTGTATCTGGTCCAGTCTCTATTAACAGCCGGTGTGACGGGTCCTGTCTTTATAAACAGTCTGTGTAACTGCTCCTGTCTCTTTTAACAGCCTGTGTGATGGTCCTGTCTCTATAAACAGTCTGTAAAACTGGTCCTGTCTCCATAAACAGTCTGTGTAACTGGTCCTGTCTCTATAAACAGCCTGTGTAACTTGTCCTCTCTCAATAAACAGTCTGTGTGACAAGTCCTGTCTCTATAAACAGTCCGTGTAACTGGTCCTTTCTCTATAAACAGTCTGTGTAACTGGTCTTGTCTCTATAAACAGTCTGTGTGACTGGTCCTGTCTCTATAAACAGTCTGTGTAACTGGTCCTGTCTCTATAAACAGTCTGTGTGACGCGTCCTGTCTCTATAAACAGTTTGTGTAACTGGTCCTGCCTCTATAAACAGTCTGTGTGATGGGTCCTGTCTCTATAAACAGTCAGTGTGATGGATCCTGTCTCTATAAACAGGCTGTGTAACTGGTCCTGTCTCTATAAACAGACTGTGTGATGGGTCCTGTCTCTATAAACAGTCTGTGTGACGGGTCCTGTCTCCATAAACAGTCTGTGTGACTGGTCCTATCTCTATAAACAGTCTGTGTAACTGGTCCTGTCTCTAGAAACAGCCCGTGTAACTCGTCCTGTCTCTAAAAACAGACTGTGTAACTGGTCCTGTCTCTATAAACAGTCTGTGTGACGGGTCCTGTCTCTATCAACAGTCTGTGTAACTGCTCCTGTCTCTATATACAGTCTGTGTAACTCGTCCTGTCTCTATAAACAAACTGTGTAACTGGTCGTGTCTCTATAAACAGTCTGTGTAACTCGTCCTGCCTCTATAAACAGCCTGTGTGATGATTCCTGTCTCTATAAACAGTCTGTGTGACGGGTCCTATCTCTATAAACAGTCTGTGTAACTGCTCCTGTCTCTATATACAGTCTGTGTAACTCGTCCTGTCTCTATGAGCAGACTGTGTAACTGGTCCTGTCTCTATAAACAGTCTGTGTAACTCGTCCTGCCTCTATAAACAGTATGTGTGATGATTCATGTCTCTATAAACAGTCTGTGTGATGGGTCCTGTCTCTATAAACAATCTGTGTAACTGCTCCTGTCTCTATAAACAGTCTGTGTAACTCGTCCTGTCTCTATAAACAGCCTGTGTGACGCGTCCTGTCTCTATAAACAGTTTGTGTAACTGGTCCTGTCTCTATAAACAGTCTGTGTGATGGGTCCTGTCTCTATAAACAGTCAGTGTGATGGATCCTGTCTCTATAAACAGTCTGTAAAACTGGTCCTGTCTCCATAAACAGTCTGTGTAACTGGTCCTGTCTCCATAAACAGTCTGTGTGACTGGTCCTGTCTCTATAAACAGTCTGTGTAACTGGTCCTGTCTCTATAAACATGCTGTGTGACGGGTCCTGTCTCTATAAACAGTTTGTGTAACTGGTCCTGTCTCTATAAACAGTCTGTGTGATGGGTCCTGTCTCTATGAACAGTCTGTGTGATGGATCCTGTCTCTATAAACAGGCTGTGTAACTGGTCTTGTCTCTATAAACAGTCTGTGTGACTGGTCCTGTCTCTATAAACAGTCTGTGTAACTGGTCCTGTCTCTATAAACAGTCTGTGTGACGCGTCCTGTCTCTATAAACAGTTTGTGTAACTGGTCCTGTCTCTATAAAGAGTCAGTGTGATGGATCCTGTCTCTATAAACGGTCTGTAAAACTGGTCCTGTCTCCATAAACAGTCTGTGTAACTGGTCCTGTCTCCATAAACAGTCTGTGTGACTGGTCCTGTCTCTATAAACAGTCTGTGTAACTGGTCCTGACTCTATAAACATGCTGTGTGACGGGTCCTGTCTCTATAAACAGTTTGTGTAACTGGTCCTGTCTCTATAAACAGTCTGTGTGATGGGTCCTGTCTCTATGAACAGTCTGTGTGATGGATCCTGTCTCTATAAACAGGCTGTGTAACTTGTCCTGTCTCTATAAACAGTCTGTGTGATGGGTCCTGTCTCTATAAACAGTCTATGTGACGGGTCCTGTCTCTATAAACAGTCTGTGTGACTGGTCCTATCTCTATAAACAGTCTGTGTAACTGGTCCTGTCTCTAGAAACAGCCCGTGTAACTCGTCCTGTCTCTAAAAACAGACTCTGTAACTGGTCCTGTCTCTATAAACAGTCTGTGTGACGAGTCCTGTCTCTATAAACAGTCTGTGTAACTGCTCCTGTCTCTATATACAGTCTGTGTAACTCGTCCTGTCTCTATGAGCAGACTGTGTAACTGGTCCTGTCTCTATAAACAGTCTGTGTAACTCGTCCTGCCTCTATAAACAGCCTGTGTGATGATTCATGTCTCTATAAACAGTCTGTGTGACGGGTCCTGTCTCTATAAACAATCTGTGTAACTGCTCCTGTCTCTATAAACAGTCTGTGTAACTCGTCCTGTCTCTATAAACAGCCTGTGTAACTGGTCCTGTTTCTACAAACAGTCTGTGTGACGGGTCCTTTCTCTATAAACAGTCTGTGTAACTGGTCCTTTCTCTATAAACAGTCTGTGTAAATGGTCCTGTCTCTATAAACAGTCTGTGTGATGGGTCATGTCTCTATAAACAGTCTGTGTACCTGGTCCTGTCTCTATAAACAGTCTGTGTAACTGGTCCTGTCTCTATAAACAGCCTGTGTGATGTGTCCTGTTTCTATAAACAGTCTGCGTGAGTGGTCCTGTCTCTATAAACAGTCTGTGTAACTGGTCCTGTCTCAAAACACAGTCTGTGTGACGGGACCTGTCTCTTTTACCATTCTGTGTTACTGGTCCTGTCTCTATAAACAGCCTGTGTATCTGGTCCAGTCTCTATTAACAGCCGGTGTGACGGGTCCTGTCTTTATAAACAATCTGTGTAACTGCTCCTGTCTCTTTTAACAGCCTGTGTGATGGTCCTGTCTCTATAAACAGTCTGTAAAACTGGTCCTGTCTCCATAAACAGTCTGTGTAACTGGTACTGTCTCTATAAACAGCCTGTGTAACTTGTCCTCTCTCAATAAACAGTCTGTGTGACAAGTCCTGTCTCTATAAACAGTCCGTGTAACTGGTCCTTTCTCTATAAACAGTCTGTGTAACTGGTCTTGTCTCTATAAACAGTCTGTGTGACTGGTCCTGTCTCTATAAACAGTCTGTGTAACTGGTCCTGTCTCTATAAACAGTCTGTGTGACGCGTCCTGTCTCTATAAACAGTTTGTGTAACTGGTCCTGTCTCTATAAACAGTCTGTGTGATGGGTCCTGTCTCTATAAACAGTCAGTGTGATGGATCCTGTCTCTATAAACAGGCTGTGTAACTGGTCCTGTCTCTATAAACAGACTGTGTGATGGGTCCTGTCTCTATAAACAGTCTGTGTGACGGGTCCTGTCTCTATAAACAGTCTGTGTGACTGGTCCTATCTCTATAAACAGTCTGTGTAACTGGTCCTGTCTCTAGAAACAGCCCGTGTAACTCGTCCTGTCTCTAAAAACAGACTGTGTAACTGGTCCTGTCTCTATAAACAGTCTGTGTGACGGGTCCTGTCTCTATAAACAGTCTGTGAACTGCTCCTGTCTCTATATACAGTCTGTGTAACTCGTCCTGTCTCTATAAACAGACTGTGTAACTGGTCGTGTCTCTATAAACAGTCTGTGTAACTCGTCCTGCCTCTATAAACAGCCTGTGTGATGATTCCTGTCTCTATAAACAGTCTATGTGACGGGTCCTGTCTCTATAAACAGTCTGTGTAACTGCTCCTGTCTCTATATACAGTCTGTGTAACTCGTCCTGTCTCTATGAGCAGACTGTGTAACTGGTCCTGTCTCTATAAACAGTCTGTGTAACTCGTCCTGCCTCTATAAACAGCCTGTGTCATGATTCATGTCTCTATAAACAGTCTGTGTGACGGGTCCTGTCTCTATAAACAATCTGTGTAACTGCTCCTGTCTCTATAAACAGTCTGTGTAACTCGTCCTGTCTCGATAAACAGCCTGTGTAACTGGTCCTGTTTCTACAAACAGTCTGTGTGACGGGTCCTTTCTCTATAAACAGTCTGTGTAACTGGTCCTTTCTCTATAAACAGTCTGTGTAAATGGTCCTGTCTCTATAAACAGTCTGTGTGATGGGTCATGTCTCTATAAACAGTCTGTGTACCTGGTCCTGTCTCTATAAACAGTCTGTGTAGCTGGTGCTGTCTCTATAAACAGTCTGTGTGTCTAGTCCTGTCTCTATAAACAGTCTGTGTAACTGGTCCTGTCTCAATAAACAGCCCGTGCAACTCGTCCTGTCTCTATAAACTGTCTGTGTGACTGGTCCTGCCTCATTAATCAGTCTGTGCATCTGGTCCTGTCTCTATTAACAGTCTATGTGACGGTTCCTGTCTCAATAAACAGTCTGTGTGACGGGTCCTGTCTCTATAAACAGTCTGTGTCACGTGTCCTGTCTTTATAAACTGTCTGTGTGATGGGCCCTGTCTCTGCAAACATTCTGTGTGATGGGTCATGTCTCGATAAAAAGACTGTGTCACTGGTCCAGTCTCGATAAACAGCCTGTGTAAGTGGTCCTGTCTCTATAAACAGTCTGTGGAACTGGTCCAGTCTCTATCAACAGTTTGTATAACTGCTCCTGTCTCTATAAACAGGCTGTATAACTGGTCCTGTCTCTATAAACAGTCTGTGTAACTGGTCCTGTCTCTATAAACAGTCTGTATAACTGGTCCTGTTTCTATAAACAGCCTGTGTGACGTGTCCTGTCTCTATGAACAGTCTGCGTGACTGGTCCTGTCTCTATAAACAGTCTGTGTAACTGGTCCTGTCATATATAAACAGTCTGTGTGATAGGTCCTGTCTTTATAAACAGTCTGTGTAACTGGTCCTGTCTCTTTTAACAGCCTGTGTATCTGGTCCTGCCTCGATAAACAGTCTGTGTGACTGATCCTGTCTCTATAAACATTCTGTGTGACTGGTCCTGTCTCTATAAACAGTCAATGTAACTGGTCCTGCCTCGATAATCCGTCTGTGTGACGGGTCCTGTCTCTATAAACAGCCTTTGTAACTGGTCCTGTCTCTATAAACAGTCTGTGTGACGGGTCCTGTCTCTCTAAACAGTCTGTGTAACTGGGCCTGTCTCTATAAAAAGACTGTGTAACTGGTATTTTCTCTATAAACAGTCTGTGTAACTGCACTTTCTCGATACACAGTCTGTGTAACTGGTATTTTCTCTATAACCAGTCTATGTTACTGGTCCTGTCTCTTTAAAAAGACTGTGTAACTGGTCCTTTCTCTATAAACAGTCTGTGTAACTGGTCCTGTCTCTATAAACAGTTTGTGTAACTGGTCCTTTCTCTATAAACAGTCTGTGCAACTGGTCCTGTCTCTATAAACAGTCTGTGTAACTGGTCCTGTCTCTATACACAGTCTGTGTGACGGGTCCTGTCTCTATTAACAGCCGGTGTGACGGGTCCTGTCTCTATAAACAGTCTGTGTAACTGCTCCTGTCTCTTTTAACAGCCTGTGTGACGGTCCTGTCTCTATAAACAGTCTGTAAAACTGGACCTGTCTCCATAAACAGTCTGTGTAATGGTCCTGTCTCTATAAACAGTCTGTGTAACTGGTCCTGTCTCTATAAACAGTGTGTGTAACTGGTCCTGTCTCTATAAACAGCCTGTGTAAATTGTCCTCTCTCTATAAACAGCCTGTGTAACTCGTCCTGTCTCTATAAACAGACTGTGTAACTGGTCCTGTCTCTATAAACAGTCTGTGTGACTGGTCCTGTCTCTATAAACAGTCTGTGTAACTGGTCCTTTCTCTATCAACAGTCTGTGTAACTGGTCCTGTGTCTATAAACAGTCTGTGTGACTGGTCCTGTCTCTATAAACAGTCTGTGTAACTGGTCCTGTCTCTATAAACAGTCTGTGTGACGGGTCCTGTCTCTATAAACAGTTTGTGTAACTGGTCCTGTCTCTATAAACAGTCTGTGTGATGGGTCCTGTCTCTATAAACAGTCTGTGTGATGGATCCTGTCTCTATAAACAGGCTGTGTAACTGGTCCTTTCTCTATAAACAGTCTGTGTGACTGGTCCTGTCTCTATAAACAGTCTGTGTAACTGGTCCATTCTCTATAAACAGTCTGTGTAACTGGTCCTGTCTCTATAAACAGTCTGTGTAACTCGTCCTGTCTCTATAAACAGACTGTGTAACTGGTCCTGTCTCTATAAACAGTCTGTGTAACTCGTCCTGTCTCTATAAACAGCCATTGTAACTGGTCCTGTCTCTACAAACAGTCGGTGTTACGGGTCCTGTCTCTATAAACAGTCTGTGTAACTGGTCCTTTATCTATAAACAGTCTGTGTAACTGGTCCTGTCTCTATAAACAGTCTGTGTGATGGATCGTGTCTCTATAAACAGTCTGTGTAACTGGTCCTGTCTCTACAAACAGTCTGTGTGACGAGTCCTGTCTCTATAAACAGTCTGTGTAACTGCTCCTGTCTCTATAAACACTCTGTGTACCTGGTCCTGTCTCTATAAACAGTCTGTGTAACTGGTCCTGTCTGTATAAACAGTCTGTGTGACGGGTCCTGTCTCGATAAACAGTCTGTGTGACGGGTCCTGTCTCTATATACAGTCTGTTTAACTGGACTTTCTCTATACACAGTCTGTGTGACGGGTCGTGTCTCTATAACCATTCTGTGTTACTGGTCCTGTCTCTTTAAAAAGACTGTGTAACTGTTCCTTTCTCTATAAACATTCTGTGTAACTGGTCCTGTCTCTTTCAACAGTCTGTGTTACTGGTCCTTTCTCTATAAACAGTCTGTGTGACTGGTCCTGTCTCTATAAACAGTCTGTGTGACTGGTCCTGTCTCTGTAAACAGCCTGTGTGACGGGTCCTGTCTCTATAAACAGTCTATGTGACTGGTCCTGTCTCTATAAACAGTCTGTGTGACTGGTCCTGTCTCTATAAACAGCCTGTGTGACGGGTTCTGTCTCTATAAACAGCCTGTGTGACTGGTCCTGTCTCGATAAACAGCCTGTGTGACGGGTCGTGTCTCTATAACCATTCTGTGTTACTGGTCCTGTCTCTTTAAAAAGACTGTGTAACTGTTCCTTTCTCTATAAACAGTCTGTGTTACTGGTCCTGTCTCTTTAAAAAGACTGTGTAACTGATCCTTTCTCTATAAACAATCTGTGTGACTGGTCCTGTCGCTATAAACAGTCTGTGTGACTGGTCCTGTCTCTATAAACAGTTGTGTGACGGGTCCTGTCTCTATAAACATTCTGTGTAACTGCTTCTGTCCCTATAAACATTGAAACATAAAGACATAGAAACGTACAGCGCAGAAGGAGGCCATTTCGGCACATCGTGTCCACACCGGCCGACAAAGAGCCGCACGGCCCTCGGTCAGCAGCCCTGAAGGTTATATTTAAACCAATGAACAATGAACGTAAAGAGCACCCAGCCCAACCCGTCCGCCCCACACAACTGCGACAACCCTTATACTGAAACATTCTACACTCCACTCAAACTTGAGCCGTGCGATCTCCTGGGCGAGGCACAAACCAAATAAAAACACAGGCCAATTGGCGAAATAAAATGTGTTACAAATAGATCCAAGTCAGTGTGATTTGATAACCATTACAGAGACGTGATTGCCAGGTGACCAAGACTGGGAAATAAATATTCAGCGGTACTTGACAATCCGGAAGGACAGACAGACAGGAAAAGGAGGTTGGTTAGCTCCATTGATAAAGGATGGAATCACTACAATATTGCAAAATGATATTGGCTCAAATGATCAGGATGTCGAAACAGTTTTGCTGGAGATAAGGAATAATAAGGCGAAAACATCACTGGTGGGCGTAGTATATAGGACCCAGATCAGTAGCAACCCTGTTGGTCGGATTATAAACCAGAAAATAGACGTGGCTTGTAAAAAGGGGAAAGCAATATGTGTGGGTGATTGTAACCTCCATATTGATTGGACTGGTCAAATTGTTCAGGGTAGCATTGAGGAAGAGTTCATCGAGTGCATAAGGGACGGGTTCATTGAGCAGTATGTAACGGAACCAACCAGAGGGCTCGCTATCTTAGATCTGGTTCTGTGTAATGAGACAGGATTAATAAATAATCTCCCAGTAAAGGATCCCTTTTGGAAAGAGTGATGGTTGATTTTCAAATTTAGATGCAGGTTGAAAAAGGTGGATCTCAAACCAGGGTATTAACCTTAAATAAAGGCGACTGCAAAGGTATGAGGGCAGAGTTGGCAAAAGTGGACTGGGAAAACAGATTAAAGTGTAGGATGGTTGATGAACAGTGGCGTACATTTAAGGAGATATTTCACAACTCTCAAGAAAAAGATATTCCAGTGAGGAGAAAAGGGTGTAAAAGAAAAGATAGCCATCCGTGGATAACTAAAGAAATACAGGCGGTATCCAATTGAAAACAAGGGCATACAAAGTGGCCGAAACTACTGGGAGGACAGAAGATTGGGAAGCAAAGAATGACTCATCATTAGCAGTCCTCCAGTCCTCTGGCACCATGCCCAAATCAAGAGAGGACTGGAAAATTATGGTCAATGCCTCTGCTATTTCCTCTTTTATTTTGCTCAACTGCCTCGGGTGCATTTTATCTGGGCCTAGGGACTTTTCTAATTTAAAAGCTTCAAAGCCCCTTAATACCCCCTCTCTAACTATTTTTATTTCATTTAGAATTTCACACTCCTCCTCGATAGCGGTATCTGCATTTCCTCTTTTCTTTTTGAAAACAGATGCAAAGTGTTCATTGATAACCATACCAACATCTTCCACCTCCACACAAAGATTACCCTCATGGTCGCTAAGAGGCTGTACCCGTTCTTTAGTTACTCTCAGCTTTGTGTTTTCCTTTATTATACTAGCCAATAAATTTTCATGCTCTCACTTAGCATTCCTAATATTATTTTTAATTTTACCTCTTAACTTTCCATATTCCTCAAAAGATTCTATAGTATCTCGCGGTCGGTATTGCCCTCTTTTTCTTTATCCTCCCTTGTAAGTTCCTAGACATCCAGCGGGCCCTAGAATTCTTTTACCCACCCTTTTTGTTCATGGGCACATGTTTGGCCTGAGCCTTCCGGATATCCTCCTTGAATGCCTCCCACTGTTCCGACACAGATTTACCCACAAGTAGTTGTTTCCAGTCCACGATGGCCAAATCAAACCTCAGCATATCAAAGTAAGCCTTTCTCCAATTTAAGACTTTTATTCCAGGCCTACCCCTGTCCTTATCCATAACTAACTTCAATGTGACAGAATTATAGTCAGTGGCACCCAAGTGCACTCCCACTAACTTGCCCAACTTTGTTCCACAAAACGAAATCCAAAATCGCCCCCTCTCGCGTTGGGCTTGTTCAATACCGACTAAAAAACTTCTCTTGAATGCAATTTAAGCATTACGCACCCTCTATAAGCTTCACACTATATTTATCCCAATCAATATTAGCATAGTTAAAATCGACTATTCTTACTACTCTATGGTGCCTGTAGTTGACAGTAATTTGCGGACATATTTGCTGCTATATCGACTTGCATGACGGGCCTGTCTCTTTAAGCAGCCTGCATAGCAGGTCCTGTTTCTATCAACAGCCTCTGTGACAGGTCCTGTCTCTATAAACTGCCCATGTGACGGGGCCTGTCTCAATACACAGCCTGTGAACATAACAACATAAGCAAGAGTAGCAGGAGTAGGCCCCTCGAGCCTGCTTCACCATTAAATGTGATCTTGGCTGATCGGATCATGGGCTCAGCTCCACTTGCCTGCCTGCTCCCCATAACCCCTTATTCCCTTGTCAATTAAGAAGCAAACTATCGCTGTCTTAAATCCAATCAATGACCCAGCTTCCACAGCTCTCTGAGGCAGCGAATTCCAAAATTCACAACCCTCTGAAAGAAGAAATTCCTCCTCATTTCAGTTTTAAATGGGTGCCCCGTTATTCTAAGATTATTGCCCCTAGTTCATGTCTGCCCTATCAGTGGAAATATCCTCTCTGCATCTACTTTGTCAAGCCCCCTCATAATCTTATACGTTTTGATAAGATCACCTCTTATTCTTCTGAATTTCAATGAGTAGAGGCGCAACCTACTCAACCTGTCGTCATAAGTCAACCCCCTCATCTCCGGAATCAACCGAGTGAACCTTCTCTGAATTGTCTCCAATGCAAGTATATCCTTTCGTAAATTTGGAAAGCAAAACTGTACCCAGCATTCCTGGAGTGGACTCACAAATATGCTGTATAACTGTATCAAGATTTCCCTGCTGTTATACTCCAACCCTTTTGCAATAAAGGCCAGGATTCCATTGGCCTTCCTGATCACTTGCAGTACCTGCATACTACCACCATGTCCCACTGTACTGCAGAACTTTGCAATTTTTCTCCATTTAAATAATAACTTGCTCTTTGATTTTTTTCTGCCAAAGTGCATGACCTCAACCTTACCAACATTATACTCCACTCACTTAGCCTGTCTCTGTCCATTTCCCGATTTTTTGTGACCTCCTGATTCATTGCTTTTCCTCCCATCTTTGTCTTGTCAGCAAACTTGGCTGCATTGCACTCGGTCCTTTCTTCCAAGTCTTTAATATAGATTGTAAGTAGTTGGGATCTCAGCACTGACCCCTGTGGCACCCCATTAGATACTGATTGCCAACGCAATAATGAACCAATTATCCTGACACTCCGTTTTCTGTAAATTACCAAATACTCTACCCATAATAATATATTAGCCGGAACCCCGGGAACGTGTAACTTGTGCAGTAACCTTTTATGTGGCATTGCCAAATGCCTTATGGTAGTCCAAATACACCACATCCGCTGGTTCCCCTTTATCCACCCTGTTCGTTACATCCTCAAAGAATTCCAGAAAATTTGTCAAACGTAACTTCCCCTTCATAAATCCATGCTGACTCTGCCTGACCGAATGATGCATTTCAAAATATCCTGCCACTGCTTCCTTAATAATGGATTCCAACATTTTCCCAAAAACAGATGTTAGGCTAACTGGTCTATTGTTTACTCCTCTTTGTCTGCCTGTTTTTTAAATAGGCACATTACATTTGTCGTTTTCCAATCTGCTGTGACTGCCCCAGAATCCAGAGAATTTGAGTAATTTACAACCAATGCATCCACAATCCCTGCCACTACTTCTCTTAAGTCCCTACGATGCAAGCCATCAGGTCCAGGGGATTTATTCGACTTTAGTCCCATTATCGTACTGAGTATCACCTCCTTAGTGATTGTGATTGTGTAAAGTTCCTCCCTCCCTCGCCATAGCCCCTTGACTATCCACTGTTGGGATATTGTTTGTTTCCTATACCATAAAGACTGATAAAACATATTTGTTCAGAGTATCTGCCATCTCCATGCTCCCCAGTTCTAATTCTCTGGTCTAGTCCTCTAAGGGACCAACATTTACTTTAGCCACTGTTTTACTTTTTATATACCTCTATAGAACCTCTTGCTATCTGTTTTTGTATTTCGCGCTAGTTTACTTTGATATTCTATCTTCCCTTTCTTAATCAATGATTCAGTCATTTTTTGCTGGCTTTTAAATGCTTCCCAATCTTCTGTCCTCCGACTAGATTTGGCCACTTTGTATGCCCTTGTTATTAATTGGACACTGTCCTTTATGTCTTTAATTAGCCACGGATGGCGATCTTTTATTTAACACCCTTTCATCCTCACTGGAATAAAAATTTCTTGGAGTTATGAAATATCTCCTTAAATATACGCTACTATTCATCAACCGCCCTACACTTCAATCTATTTTCCCAGTCCACTTTAGCCAACTCTGCCCTCATACCTTGACAGTCTTCTTTATTTAAGCATAGTACGCTGGTTTGAGATCTAACTTTCTCACCCTCCATCTGAATTTGAAATTCAACCATGCTATGATCACTCCTTCCAAGAGGATCATTTACTCGTAGCTTGCTTATTAATCCTGTCTAATTGCACAGGACCAGATCGAAGATAGCCTGCCCCCTGATTAGTTCCATTACAGACTGCTCAAAGAATCTCTGCCTTCACCCTTATGAACTCTTCCTCAAGGCTCCCCTGACCAATGTGATTCGTCCAATCAATATGAAGGTTAAAATCACCCATGATAATTGCGGTTCCCTTTTTACAATCCCCCACTATTTCCTGGTTTATACTCCGACCAACAGAGTTTCTACTGTTCGGGAACCTATAAATTACTCCCACCAGTGACTTTTTCCCCTAATTATTCATTATCGCCACCCAATGTGTTTCCAAATTCCTGATCATTTGAGCCAATATCATTTCTCACTGTTGCAGTGATTCCATCCATTATCCCTAGAGCTACCCATCTCCTTTTCCTTTCTGTTTGTCCTTCCGGATTGTCAATTACCCCGAATATTAAATTCCCAGCCCTGGTCACATTGCAGCCACGTCTCTGTAATGGCTTTCGAATCAAACCCATTTTTATCTATTTGTGCTGTCAACTCATCTATTGTGTGACAAATGCTACCTGCATTTATAAAAAGTGCCTTTACATTTGATTTTTACCATTTTTTTCATGCTTGTTTCCTCTCTCCTTCAAACTCACTGGTGTAACTGGTCCTGGCTCCACAAACAGCCTGTGTGATGGGCCCAAGCGATGGCTCAACTCCCTCTTTGACTGCTCTATACATGTTGTACAATAACTGGCTGTGCCCCCCCCCCCCCATATGTCTGCGCACTGCATGTTATACCATTAACTCCTTGGGCTTTTAAGAAGAGCCGGAATGCTTTATTTTTTTTTAAAACAAGGATCAATGGATTTTGGAACGACAGATGTGTCGATAGTGTTTTGTACATTTCATGCATAACCTCCCTGCACTAATATTAAATGTTTTGTCTCGTAAAGAAACGGATCCCGTATTCATTCCTAGTTATCTTATTTACCTGGCCTGCAATCTTCAGTAATCTGTGGACATGCACTCCAAGGTCCCTTTGTTCCTCGACACTTTTCAGTATCGTACCATTTAACGTGTATTCCCTTGTCTTATTAGCACACCCAAAATACATTACCTCACAGTTCTCCTGATTGAATTCCGTTCACCAATTTCCTGCCCAGCTGACCAATCCATTGATATCTTCCTCCAGTCTAAAAATGTCTTCTTCACTATGAACTGCACAGTAATTTTTTTATCAGCTGCAAACCTCTTAATCACATCCCCTACATGACTGATTTATACCACAAAAAGCAATGGATACAATATAGAGCCATGCGGAACATTATTGGATACAGCCTTTAACTCAGAAGAACACCTATTGCCCACTAATCTTTGTATCTGGCTTCTGACACAATTTTGGATCCAAATTGTCACATTCCCCTGGATCCCATGCACTTCTATATTGTTGACCAATCTGTCATTTGTGAACTTGTAAAAGGCCCTGCTAATATCTAAGTAGACTACATCAAATGCACTGCCATCATTAGCGCTCCTCGTTACGTCCTCAATCAAATTAGTGAGACACAGCCTTCGCTTAAAAATCCATGCTGGATGTCTTTGATTATCCCATGGCTTGCTAAATGCCGCTCTATCCTGGCTGTCAGAATTTTTCCGATACTTTACCCACAGCTGACTGGCCTGCAATACTGACGATGAATAATGATGATGAACTCGGACTATAATTTTCTCTATTCTTAAACAACAGTACTACGTTAGCAGCCCTCCAATCCTCTGGCACCACACCTGTAGCCAGGAACATTATAGTCAAAGCCTCTGCTTTTTCCTCCCTTGGTCTCTTAATAATCTTTCAGCCACGCCTCGAAATTTAACAATATTCAAAGCTGCTAATGCCGTTAATACTTCTCTCACTATATTTACTTCAACTAATAACTGACACTCCTCCTCCTTAACTACAATGTCAGTATCGTCCCCTCTCTTCTCTGAAAACAGACACAATGTGTTTCTTCAGAAGCAAACCCACATCTTCCTCCTTCACACATAGATTAACTCTTTGATCCCAAATAGGCCCTACTCTTTCCTTAGTTATCCTTTTCTTCTTTATGAAGTGATGTAATATTTTTGGGTTTTTCGCAGTTTTACTTGTCAGTATTTTTCATGCCTTTTCTGTGCTTTTGTAATTTCATTTTTTTAATTGCAACTCTTCACTTTCTATAATCCTCTCGGGCTTCTGTCGTAATAAACTTTCGGTATATGACAAATGCTTCTCTTTTTTTCCTTATCCTATCCTCGATGCTCCTTAACATCCATATGGCTCTATATGTTGAGGTCCTCCCTTGTTATTTGTTCTGACCCTCACTGTCTCCTAATTGAAGGCTTCCCACTGCTCTAACACAGATTTCCCTTCAAGTAGCTGCTTTCAGTCCACTTTTGTAAAATCCCATCTCAGCTTAGTAAAATTGGTCTTTTCCCCATTGAAGAATTTTACACCTGGTCTATCTTTGTGCTTTCAAATCATGGGAAATTTAATACAAATGTTCAAAATCATAATGGTTTCTGATAGTGTAGGTGAATCAAAACTCTTCCCAATGGCAGAACGCTGTGTACCCAAAGGACACAAACTGAAGTTGATTGGCAAAAGAACCAGAGGAGAGATGAGCAGATTTTCTTGATGCAGTGAAAGGTGATCTGTAATGCATTGTCTCAGAAGGTGTTGGACGCAGATTCAACAGTCACTTTCGACAGAGGATTAGATTATTAGTTGAAGGGGAAAAATTACAGCGATAATGATAAAGAGAATGACCAATAGGTAGATCTTTGCAAACGACACAGGGACGCGGTGGGCCGAAAAGTATCATTATTGACTCTATGAACAAGAGATTGAGAGAGAGAACAGGGAGAGAGAGAAAGAGGGACAAAGATTAAGCAATAAAGAAAAATCGAGACGGAAAGACTGGGAGAGGTTCAGAGGAAAATAAATTACATTGAAAAGGAGAATTGGATTAATATTTGAAGGCGAACATTTTTGCAGGACAATGGGGAAGGAACACGGGTCTTAGACTAAATGGAGGGGTGAGGCCATGGTGGGATTGGAAGAAAAGGATATGAATATTAAAATAAATGTGTTGCTGGATCGGGACTCAGTGTAGGTCAGTCATCACAGCGGTGATGTGTGAACGGGACTTGGTGTGAGTTAGGATATGGGCAGCAGAGTTTTGGATGAGCTGTAGTTTATGGAAGTTTGTAACTGGGAGGATGCCGAGGAGAGCATTGGAAAAACCAAGGCTCGATTTAACAAAGGCATGGATAAAGGTTTATGCAGTGGAATTGTTGAGCAGAGGCAGACAGGGGCGATATTATGGAGGTGGTAGTCGACAGTACTGGTGAATCACAGTGTTTCAGGTTGGAACTCAGCTAAGATTCATAGAGATTGCCATTGTTGTGAACAGTCTGGTTCTGCCTCAGACACTGGCAAGGGAGGGGAACTGAGTTGGTAGATAGATACAGATTTTGTGACGAGGACCAACGGTAATGGCTTTGGTCTTCCCAAGATTTAAATGACAAAAGTAGTAATACATTGAAACCTGTTTTACAGATTTGTTGATTGATTAATAGACGTAGCAGTGACACTAACAGCTTCAAAGATGAGAGAGTAAATTCTGGTCGAGAAATGCAGTTAGCAACAGTGCAGAGTTAATAGCTGGATGGAGAGACTTACCTGGAATACCAACAGCAGCAGAGGGCAGAGGAAATTACAAGAAAATAATACAGTCAGTAAAAGTTTGTAGAGTTAATAGCTGGATACAGAAACTTAACTGGAACAACAGAAGCGGCAAAGATGAGTAAGTTATGAAAACAGTAATACAGTTAAACCTGATTTGTAAAGATAAAAACTGGATATAGAAACTTACCAGAAACACCAATAACAGCAAGGACAGGAAAGTAAAAGTATTGAATAAGCCGAAATATGAGAGTAATCTTACTATGTATTCTCCAATCATAAAAAAATGTAGCATAGATGAATAAATCCCATTCCAAATCCCTATCCAATGTTGTAACATTCCAACCCACTGTGCTTAGATTCTGATCCATTGATGTAGCATTCCAAGCTACTGTTCTTAGATTATGATCCATTGATGTTGCATTCCAATCCACTGTTCTTAGATTCCGATCCTTTGATGTGATGTTGCAATCTATTGTTCTCAGGTTCCCTGTTAGTGCCGGAGGCGAAGCTCTCACTGACACTATGGGAGAACATATTGAAGGAATCTCTTAATAATAGAAGAGAGAACCCTGCACTGATACAATTAGGCTCCATTGAGACTGATATTAATTACAGTCACGGAACAAACAGCTTCAGTTCACCCATAGAGACTGAGATTAATTACAGTCACTGCACAAACAACTTCAGTTAACTCCTTTGAATCCAACACTTTTTGCACCACAAAATGTTCGAACATTTACCCGGTCAGAATGGGATGTATGAGGGTTGCAGAGGGAAGCAATGGTGGAAATAGCGCAGGCTATGGCTGGACTCTTTCAATCCTCCTTGTATATGGGAGTGGTGTGAGAAGACTGTAGGTTTTCAAATGTTACAGCAAGTTTAAAAAAGGAGAGTGGGTTAAACCCTATAACTACGGGCCTGTTAAGCTAGCTTCGGTGCTGGGGAAAATTCTAGAGGCCTTATTCCAGGCTAAAATTATCTGTCACTTGGAAAAGCATGAATTAATCAATGACAACCTGCACAAATTGCTTCAAAGCCAACGTATGTCTGATAAACTTGATTGGTTGTTCTGATGAAGTAACGGAGAGGGTTGATGTGTGTAGTGCAGTTGACGTTATGAATATGGACTTTCAAACGGGGTTTGCTACAGTGCCACATAATAGATTTAATCGGGAAATGGAAACCCATGGAAGTAAAGGGAAACTGACAGTGTGGATACAACATTGGCTAAGGGACAGGTAACAGAGAATAGTTTGAAGGGTTGTTTTTCTGACGGAAAGGAAGTATAGAGTGATGTCGCCCAGTAATCGATATAAGGGCCAGTGCCCTGCTTGATAGAAATTAATGGCCTGGAGTTGTCTAAAGGGCATGATTTCAAAGTCTGCAGATGGTATGAAACTCAGCAATGCAGCAAACAGCAAGGAGAGTAGCAGATTTCAGGAACACATAGAGAGACCGGGGAAATGGGCAGAAACATGGCAGTTAAAATTTAACAAAAGAAAGTGTGAAGTGATACATTTTGGGAGGTAAAATGAGGAGAGGCAATATAAACTAAATGATGCAATTTTAAAGGGATTGCAGGTACAGAGAGACCTGGGAGTTAGAACATAAGAACATAAGACATAAATCTTAGGAACAGGAGTAGGCCATCTAGCCTCTCGAGCCTGCTCCGCCATTCAACAAGATCATGGCTGATCTGGCCGTGGACTCAGCTCCACTGACCTGCCCGCTCCCCATAACCCTTAACTCCCTTATTGGTTAAAAATCTATCTGTGATTTGAATACATCCAATGAGCTAGCCTCATCTGCTTCCTTGGGTAGAGAATTCCACAGATTCACAGCCCTCTGGGAGAAGAAATTCCTTCTCAACTCGGTTTTAAATTGGCTCCCCCGTATTTTGAGGCTGTTCCCCCTAGTTCTAGTCTCCCCGACGAGTGGAAACAACCTCTCTGCCTCTATCTTTCTATCCATTTCATTATTTTAAATGTTTCTATAAGATCCCCCCTCATCCTTCTAAACTCCAACGAGTAAAGACCCAGTCTACTCAATCTATCATAAGGTAACACCCTCATCTCCGTAATCAGCCTAGTGAATCGTCTCTGTAACCCCTCCAAAGCTAGTTTATCCTTCCTTCAGTAAGGTTACCAAAACTGCACGCAGTACTCCAGTTGCGGCCTCACCAATACCCTATACATTTGCAGCAGGACATCCCTGCTTTTGTATTCCATCCCTCTCGCAATGAAGGCCAACATTCCATTCGCCTTCCTGATTCCCTGCTGCACCTGCAAACTAACTTTTTGGGATTCATGCACAAGGACCCCCAGGTCCCTCTGCACCGTAGCATGTTGCAATTTCTCCCATTTCAAATAATATTCCCTTTTACTATTTTTTTCCAAGGCTGATGACCTCACACTTTCCGACATTGTATTCCATCTGCCAAACCTTAGCCCATTCGCTTAACCTATCGAAATCTCTTTGCAGCCTCTCTGTCTCCTCTACACAACCCGCTTTCCCACTAATCTTTGTGTCATCTGCAAATTTTGTTATACTACACTCTGTCCCCTCTTCCAGGTCATCGACGTATATTGTAAAAAGTTGTGGTCCCAGCACGGATCCCTGTGGCACACCACTAACCACCGATTTCCAGCAAAAAATGACCCATTTATCCTGACTCTCTGCTTTCTGTTCGCCAGCCAATTCTCTATCCATGCAATACATTTCCTCTGACTCCACGTGCCTTTACCTTCTGCAGTAACCTTTTGTGTGCAACTTATCGAATGCCTTTTGGAAATCTAAATGCACCACATCCATCGGTACACCTCTATCCACCATGCTCGTTATATCCTCAAAGAATTCCAGTAAATTAGTTAAACATGATTTCCCCTTCATGAATCCATGTTGCGTCTTCTTGATTGAACTATTCCTATCTAGATGTCCCGCTATTTCTTCCTTAATGATAGTTTCAAGCATTTTCCCCACTACAGATGCTAAACTAACCGGCCTATAGTTACCTGCCTTTTGTCTGCCCCCTTTTTTAAACAGAGGCGTTACATTAGCTGCTTTCCAATCCGCTGGTACCTCCCCAGAGTCCAGAGAAATGTGGGAGATTATAAAAAAATGCATCTGCTATAACTTCTGCCATCTCTTTTAATACCCTGGAATGCATTTCTTCAGGACCAGGGGATTTGTCTACCTTGAGTCCCATTAGCCTGTCCAGCACTACCCCCCTAGTGATAGTGATTGTCTCAAGGTCCTCCCTTCCCACATTCCTGTGACCAGCAATTTTTGGCATGGTTTTTTTATCTTCCACTGTGAAGACCGAAGCAAAATATTTGTTAAAATCTCAGCCATTTCCACATTTCCCCATTCTTAAGTCCCCCTTCTCATCTTCTAATGGACCAACATTTACTTTAGTCACTCTTTTCCGTTTTATATCTATGTAAAAGCTTTTACTGTCTGTTTTTATGTTTTGCGCAAGTTTACTTTCGTAATCTATCTTTCCTTTCTTTGTCATTCTTTGCTGACGTTTAAAATTCTCCCAATCTTCTAGTTTCCCACTAATCGTGGCCAGCTTATACGCATTGATTTTTAATTTGATACTCTCCTTTATTTCCTTGGTTATCCACGGCTGGTTATCCCTTCTTTATTGCCCTTCTTTTTCACTGGAATATATTTTTGTTGAGCACTATGAAAGAGCTCCTTAAAAGTCCTCCACTGTTCCTAAATTGTGCCACCATTTAGTCTGTGTTTCCAGTCTACTTTAGCCAACTCTGCCCTCATCACTCTGCACTCCCCTTTGTTAAGCATAGTACGCTCGTTTGAGACTTTACTTTCTCACCCGACACTAATCTTTGGAGAGAGACCTGGGAGTTATCGGACACTAATCTTTGGAGAGAGACCTGTCAGTTATCGGACACTAATCTTAAGAGGTGATAGGACAGGTTGGGAAGGATTTTAATCCGAATACAGGATCTTTAGCTTTAAAAGCAAGGTTATTTTGTTAAACCTTTTTTAAACACTGCTTAGTCCTGAACTAGACTATTGTGTCCAATTCTGAGAATCACATTTAATAAAGGATGTCAAGGCCTTGGAGAATGCATAGACCAGATTTACTGAAATGGTACCAGAAATGAGACGTTTCAGTTGTATGGACAGATTGCAGAAGCTCGGGTTGTTCTCCTTACAACAGAGAAGATTAAGCAGAGATTTAATGGAGTTGTTCATGTTTATGAGCGGTTTGAATAGAGTAAATGAAGAGAAACTGTTCCCGGTGGCTGATGGGTTGATAACCAAAAGAGACTGATTTAAGATAATTGGGAAAAAAACAGAGGGAAGATGAGGAGAATGTGTTTTATGCAGCGAGTTTTCATCAGGAATGCAAAGTCTTAATATGTGAGTGAAGCAGATTCAATAATGGTCCGTAATTGGCACTAAAATCCGGAATGTGCGGTATTTTACCAGTGTAGTGTTAGACCCTTAAAAACATGTACATTAATATTTCTAAAAAATGCTTTCCCTTAAATATATAATGAATACCATTTTAATTAATTTTAAATATGTGAGGTATTTTTATTTATGCTAAAAGTAGATGTATGTTTTGGGTATTTCCATTCATACTGATGATCACGTGGCCAAAAGGAGGCTTGAATACCTCTAGCGCCCCTGGGAGACATGGGCTTTTCCCCACACATACCCCGAGAGTCTCCTTAACCTTTGGACCCACCGGTATGTGGGTCTTTCCCCACACAAACCCCGAGAGTCTCCATAACCCCCGAACCCACCATACATGAGCCTCTCCCCACACATACCTAGATATTCCCATCAAACACTCCCAGGTTAGGTACATAGTAAAACTCGCTCAACCCTGTCCCATCAGACATTCCCAGGGTGGGTACAGCACGGGTTAGATACAGAGTAAAGCTCCCTCCACACTGTCCCACCGAATGCTCACAGGACATATAGAGCACGGGTTAGACAGAGAATAAGCTCCCTCTACACTGTCCCATCAAACACTCCCAGGGCAGGTACAGCACAGCACAGGTTAGATACAGAGTAAAGCTTCCTCTATACTGTCCCGTGAAACACTCCCAGGACAGGTCCAGCGGGTTAGATGCAGTGTAAAGCTGTCTCAAACACTGCCCCATCAAACACACCTAGGGCGGGTACAGCATGGTTTTGATACAGAGTAAAGCTCGCTCTGCACTGTCCCATCAAACACTCCCAGGGCACGTACAGCACGGGATTAGTTGCAGAGTAAAGCTCCGTCTACACTTTCCCATCAAACACTCTCAGGACAGGTAGAACACCGGTTGGATACAGAGTAAAGCTCCCTTTAGTTATATTTCTGAGCACGGCACATTATTCGGACATCATGGGTTGGATTTCGAGTAAAGTTCCCTCTGCACTCTCCCATCAAACACTCTCAGGGCGGGTACAGCATGGGTTGGATATAGAGTAAAGTTCCCTTTAGTTATAATTCTGAGCACGGCCCATAATTCGGACAGCATTATCCAGGTTCTGTGGTCGCAGGTCCTACACATCAAACGGAGCCTGAATTAACGTTGACTTCTGCCGGGAATGTTGGACGGATCTGAAAGTCGGATTGAAGTCAGTCCCTTTGTTATTTTGCTCAGGGGTGAAGGTGTGCCTGTGGTGTGGGGGGCAGAAGGGTGTGTAGCCCGGAACAAGTGACACATCCTTAGGATTCGAGCCTGGCCATTCAGCCGTGATATCAGGAAGCACTTCTTCACACAAAGGGCAGTAGGAATCTGGGAATCTCTTCCCCAAAATACTGTGCACTCCGAGCGTGAATTGAAAATGGTAACACTGTAATCGACAGATAATTGTCGCGTAAGTGTTTTAAGAAACCAAGGAGCTAGGTGGATTTATGATACAGGCCAGCCATGACCTAATCGAATTGTGGACCAGGCTCGAGGGGCTGAATTGCCTCCTTCTGTTCGAGAGGTGTACTGAACACCGAATGATACATTAGCAGTCACCTCTTCGGCAGTGCCGGGCTGCACCAACAGCAAATCTCCAAGTAACAAGAGCAGTGCTTTCAACGTTTTTCGGTGAGACCCTCAGAGTTACAATGAGATGGCTGGTGTGCAGAAACTCTTTATTTGGACCTGGAGAGTATACTGCAGTTAATAACCACACGTACACATACACGGTGGAGTGAGAGGTGGGGGTCGGGCAATTGGCTCCACCTAGGGCATTATAAAATGCTAGTCCACAAACAAAGACCAACAGTAACTGGAGTCAAAGCATCAATGTGTCTCCCATGCAGTTTTTTTTATCAATAAACGGAGGAACCAAATCTGAGTTATTAATTAGCTGGTGAAGATTTGAAGGAATTATTTGCCGCAACATACAGTCGGGCAACTAAAGTCAGAGCTCCCTGGATGATGAAACGGACCGAGATTATGATAAAGCAGAAAAAGAACGTGTATGACAGATGTCAGGTTGGAAATACATCTGAGAATCAGACTGTGTATAGAAAGATCAGCGAAGTGAAACAGAAAATAATAGGGGCAATGAGAGGGTATGCAAATAGAATGGTAGACAACATAAAAGGTAATTTAAAATCTTCTATATGCTTACTTATAGCAAAAGCGTAGTAAGAAGAAGGGTGGAGCCGATTCGGGACCAACAAGGAGACCTATGCTATGTTGGCCTTCATGGAAAGGGAATTTGAATATAGGAGCAGGGAGGTCTTACTTCAGTTGTGCAGGCCCTTGGCGAGACCTCACCTGGAATATTGTGTTCAGTTTTGGTCTCCTAATCTGAGGAAGAACGTTCTTGATATTGCGGGAGTGCAGCGAAGGTTCACCAGACTGATTCCAGGGATGGCTACAGTGACATATGAGGAGAGACTGAATCGACTGGGCCTTTATTCACTTGCGTTTAGAAGGATGAGGGGATCTTATAGAAACGTATAAGATTCTGACTGGACTGCACAGGTTAGATGCGCAAAGAATGTTCCCGACGTTGGTGAAGTCCAGAACCAGAGGAGATAGTCTTAGGATAAGGAGTAGGCCATTGAGGACTGAGATGAGGAGAAACTTCTTTACTCAGAGAGTTGTTAACATGTGGAATTCCCTACCGCAAAGAGTTGTTGATGCCAGTTCATTGGATATATATGGTTAAAGAGATCAAGGGGTATGGAGAGAAAGTAGGAAAGGGGTAATGAGGGAATGATCAGCCATGATCTTATTGAATGGTGGTGCAGGCTCGAAGGGCCAAATGGCCTACTCCTGCCATGGTTCTATGGTTCTATGTTTCTATGCATAAACCAGAGATGATCGCATCTCTCTTCAACAAGGAAGAAGATGCTGCCATTGACATGGGATGGAGGTGGGTAGAGGCGACTTGTTGGTTAAAAATGGATAAATAAGAGGTATTGGAATGCTGGCTAAATTTAAAGTAGATACATGAGCAGGAGTGGATGGGAAGTTGACGGATTTGAGAGAGGAAATTGCGGAGATTCTGGACATATTATTCCAAACCTCCATAGGTAGATGTGTGGTGCAAGAGGACTGAAGAATTGCAAATGTTACACTATTGTTCAAGAAATGGTGTACCAATAAACCCAGCAACCACAGGCCATTCAGCTTAAACTCGGTAGCGGGTAAGCTTTTAGAAACAGTAATCCAGGATAAAATTAACAGTCACTTGGCCAAGTGTGGATTAATTAAGGAAAGCCACCACAGATGTATTAATGGTCAATCATGTTTAAGCAACTTGATAGAGATTTTTGATGCGGTAACAAGGAGGGTTGGTGAGGACAATGCGGTTGACGTAATATACATGGATTTCTAAAAGACGTTCGGCAAAGTGCCACATAATAGACTTTCCAGCAAAGTTAAAGCCCATGGAATAAAAGGGGCAGTGGTAGCATGGATTGAAAATTTGCTATGCGACAGGAAACATAGTCGTGGTGAACGGTTGTTTTTATGGACTTGAGGAAGGTATACAGTGGTGTTCCCCAGGGTTCGTTACTAGGACCACTGCTTTTCTTGATATATATTAATGATTTGAACGTGCGTATACAGGACAAATTAGCAAAATTTGCAGATGACAGAAAATGTATAAGTATTGTGAACAGTGTGGAGGAGAGTGATAGACTTCAGGAAGACATAGGCAGCCTCGTGAAGTAGGCTGCAATTTAACTCAGTAAAGTGTGAATTGATACAGTTTGGTAGGAATAATAAGAGGAATTATAAAGCTATATATACAATCCTAAAATGCGTGCATGAACAGGAGGATCAGGTATAAAAATCAATTAAAAGTGCTTATGGGATCCTGAGCTTCATAAACAGTTGTATAGAGTACACAAGTTTGGGAATTATGCTGAACCTGTTAAAAAAATGGTTTGGCCTCAACTGGAGTATTGTGTCCAAATCTTGGCACCTCTCTTTGGGAAAGATGTGAAGTTTGTGAAGGCGTTGGAGAAGATGCAGAATGATTTCAGGGATGAGGGACTTCAGTTCCATGGATACATTGAAGAAGCTGGGGTTGTTCTGCTTGGAGCAGAGAAGATTGAGAGGAGATTTGATAGAGGTGTTCAAACTCATGATGGGTCTGGACAGAGAAGATCGAGAGAAGCTGGCAGGACAGGCAAAATGTAGCAGGCACAGATTTGAGGTGATGGGCAAAGGATCCAAATTATTTTTTCATCCAGCGTGTTGTTAAGAACTGGAATGCGCTGCCTGAAAGCGTGGTGGAGTTAGACTCAATCTTATCATTCCAGAAGGGAGTTGGATAAGTAACTGTGGAAAGAAAATCGCAGGGCTATGGTGAAGGGACAGGAGAGTGGACGAGCTCAGATTCGGCACGGGCTCGACAGGCCGAAGGAACTTGTTCTGTGGTATAAACATACAATGATTCTATGCAGTACCTGCCTTGGGAATCTTTCATGTGGACAATGTAGAGGCAGCTTTACTCTGTATCGAACCCGTGCTGTACTTTCCCTGGGAGTGTTTGATGGGACAGTGTAGAGGGAGCTTTACTCTGTATCTAACCCCGTGCTGTAACTGCATTGTGAGTGTTTGATGGGACACTGTAGAGGGAGCTTTACTCTGTATCTAACCCGTGCTGTACATCTCCTAGGACTGTTTGATGGGACACTGTAAAGGGAGCTTTACTCTGTATGTAACCTGTGCTGTAGCCGGCTTACCCGTTATTGTACTGCACATGTGCAGAATCTGACAGTGAGACACACATGGGCTTTAAAGTAGCAGAAGGGAATGAATCGTTCCATTTTAGGTGATGATTTTATTCCAGTTGTATTTCTAGTTGTAGGAGGTAGGCACCTTTAGAATATACCAGAATACTAGGCATTAGGCACCTGCTAGATATATCTAAACTCATAAGTTTAAAGTGGCCACACATAAAATGGCTGCCCAGGCATGATGGGAAATCAGGTAGTCAAGCTGTGAACTGTTGAATGTTCAATGACCGAGCAATAACCCTGTGAGGCCCACTATAGGAATGCCTTGGATGCAGGATAAGAATAATGAGGAGAGAACCCATCTCCCGTATTCAAGGCCATAAACCAATTAATTCCCCAGGAAGAAAGAGATAAGAGAACCCATCTCCTGTAAACAAGGTTATAAACCAATTATTTCTCCAAGAAGAAAGAACTAGTGAGAGAAACCTGGATACGGTCCTGAGTTTTTCCTCCCCGCTGAGCGTAATAAAAGCTGCATCAGCATTGGACCCGACTCTGAGTGTTGAGTGATTCTTCTGAGAAAACACTAACGCTAACTTTTCTTATTTGAAAACTAAAGAGAATTCATTTTCACGAGAGCCCAAGGTGGAATTGTAATCGTGTTGTCCAGATCATTGTCTACGGTACTGATGTAATGAGCAACATCAGCACCATCTCACGAAATCTGACAATGGTTGTGCTATGCCACAGCAAATTCTGTTTCTATTTCCATCCAAACATGTCTAGGGCCTCAGGTTTTGTATATTCCTTCTTTCTGTGTTTGATGACTCTGAAGTTGCTCAGTTTACATATGCATCCCTCCCATCTGTACACTGATATCTCCCCGAGAGAAGGAAGATTGTGGGGCACCAGTTAGCGTACAGACATATTGACTCGTTAAAGGGACTGAGAGAAAACAGTCAGTGTACAGACATCTCCCCTAGGTCGAGGGACTGAGAGACATCAGTCAGTGTTCAAACATCGCCCTGAGAGAGTAGGGAGAGACACAAGTTAGTGTACAGATATCTCGCTGAGAAAAATGGGTTTGAGACACCAGTCAGTGTACAGACATCTCCCTGAGCGAATTGGAGAGACACGGAAGTGTACAGATATCTCCCTGAGAAAGAGGGGACTATGAGTCCCAAGTCAGTCAGTGTACAGACAGCTCCCTGAGCGAGTATGGAGAGACACCAGTCAGTTTACAGATATCTCTCTGAGAAAGAGCGGTCTGTGAGAAATCTGTCAATTTGTCAAATATTTCCATGAGCGCGAGGGGCTGAGAAACACTAGTCAGTGCACAGTTATCACCGTGAGAGAGATGGAATGAGAAACGTTCGCCCTTATAAAAATATCTTCCTGAGGGAGAGAGCGCTGAGAGACAAAAGTCTGTGTATGAATACATCCCTGAGGGTAAGGGGCTGAGAGGCACCAGAACATGTACAAATATACCAATCAGGAAGAGGCACAGAGAGACACCAGTCACTGTACAGATATCTCCGTGAGGATGAGGGACAGAGAGACACCCGTCAGTGTACAGGTATCAACCTGACGAAAGTGGGACTGAGAGGTACCAGTCAGTGTACAGATATCTCGCTGAGGGAGAGGGGTCTGAGAGACACAAGTCAGTGCACAGATATATCCGTGTGAGACACAATTCAGTGTTCACATATCTCTCAGGGGGAGGGGTGACTGAGAGAAAACATTCATTGTACAGATATCATTGTGAGGGAATGGCATAGAGAGAGGTCAGTCAGTGTAGAGATATCTCCCTTCGAGAGGGTGCTGACAGACACCAGTCCCTTTAATGATATCTCCCTGTGAGAAAATCACTGAGAAGTATCAGTCAGTGGACAGCTACTTCCCCGAGAGAGAGGACTGAGAGACACCTGTATGGTTACAGACATCTCACTGAAGGAGCGGGACTGGAAGCCAATAGTCAGTGTACAGATTTCTTCCCTATGAGAGGTTCAAAGAGTGAACATTCAGTGTACAGATATCTCGCTGATGGAGAGGGGTTGGGAGACACCATTCATTGTACAGAAAACTCCCTGAGGATGAGAGTCTGAGAGATACCAGTCAGCGTACATATAACTCCTTGTGAGACATAAGTTTGTGTATCTGAGAGAGGGGATGCAGCGGCCCCAGTTAGTGTACAGATATCTCCCTGTGGGACACCAGTCAGTGCAAAGAGTGTAATGGTGAGGGAGACACCACTCATTGAGCAGACATCTCCCTGAGCGAGAGAGGACTGAGAGACACCAGTGTGTGTAGATACATCACCCCGAGAGTCAACATAAATTAAAAAGACATCTCCCTGAGACAGAGAGATTGAGTGACACCAGCCAGTGTACAGATATCACACAGAGGGAGAGGAGGTGAGAGACAACAGAATTGAACCGATATCCCCCTGAGGGATCGGCACAGAGAGACAATCAGTGTTAAGATATTTCCCTCATGGAGAGGGACTGAGTGACACCAGTCAGTGTAAAGATATTTCCATCGTGGAAAGGGACTGAGGGACACCAGTCAGTTTACTGATAACTCCCTTAAAGAGAAGCAATGAGAGACACCAGGCAGTGAACATATATCTTCCCATGATCTAGTAGTCAGCGTACAGATATCTCCCTGAGGGAGAGGGACTGAGAGACACCAGTCAGTTCACAGTTATCTCCCTTTGCGAGAGGGACTGAGAGATACCAATCCGGGTACAGGTATCTCGCGCAGGGAGAGGGACTGAGAGACACCAGTCAGTGTACAGGTATCTCCCACAGGGAGAGCGACTGAGAGACAAAGGTCATGTTTCCTAACTTCTCCCCGAGAAATATAATTGGGAGACACTAGTTAGTGCAATCATATCACCATGTGAGACAGGAGTCAGTGTATAGATATATCGGTGAGGAAATGGACAGAGCGATATCAGTGAGAGCACAAATATCTCCCCGAGGGAGAGGGAGACAGCAATCAGTGTACATATATCCCGCTCAGGGAGTGGGACTGAGAGACAACGGTCAATTTCAAGATTTTGAAATAAAAGAGATGGAATGAGAGACACCAGTCAGCGGACAAGTATCTCCCTGAGAGACAACATAAAGTATAAAGACATCTAGCTGAGAGAGAGTGGATTGAGAGACAGCAATCAGTGTACAGATATCTACCTGAGGGAGAGCGGGCTGAGAGACACCAGTCAGTGTACAGATATCTCCCTAAGGGAGAGGGGACTGAGAGACACCAGTCAGTGTACAGATATCTCCTAGAGGGAGAGGGACTGAGAGACACCAGTCAATGTACAGATAACACCCTGAGGGAGAGGGACTGAGAGAGACAAGTCAGTTTACAGATATCTCCCTGAGGGAGAGTGACTGAGAGACAACAGTCAGTGTACAGATATGTCAATGAGGGAGAGCGACTGAGAGACACCAGTCAGTGTACAGATATTTCCCTGAGGGAGAGGGACTGAGAGACACCAGTCAGTGTACAAATATTTCTCTGAGGGAAAGGGACTGAGAGACCAGTCAGTGTACAGATATCTCCTTGCGAAGAGCAACTGAGAGACACCAGTCAATGTACATATATCTCCCTGAGAGGGTGGGGCTAACGGACACCAGTCAGCCTACAGATATCGCTCTGAGAGAGAGAACTGGGAGCGACCATTCAGTTTGCAGGGAATTCCCTGAGGATGAAGGACTGGGGGACAACAATCAGTGTACATACATCTCCCTCACTGAAAGTGACTGAGAGACATCAGTCAGTTTACTGATATCTCCCTTTGAGAGAAGCAATGAGAGACACCAATCAGTCCACAGATATTTCCCTGAGAGTGGGGACAATGAGACAGGTGTCTACGTACAGATTTCACCCTTTACGAGAGGGAATTGGAGATACCAGTCAGCGTAAAAATGTCTCCCTGAGGGTGAGGGACTGAGAGTCACCAGTAAGTGTACAGATATCACACTGAGAGGGAGGAACAGAAAGACACCAGTCAGTGTACAGATATCTCTCTGAGGGAGAGGGACTGAGAGATTACAATCAGTGTACAGATATGTACTGAGGGAGAGGGACTGAGAGACACTAGTCAGTGTACAGACATCTCCTTCAGGGAGAGGTACTGAGAGACGCCAGACAGTGTACAAACATCACCCTGAGAGGCAGGGAATGAGAGACACCAGTCAGTGTACAGATATCTCTCTGAGGGAGAGTGACTGAGAGAAATCCATCAGTGCACATATGTGTACCTGAGGGAGAGGAACTGAGAGACAACAGTCAGTGTACAGATATGTCCATGAGGGAGAGCAACAGAGAGACACCAGTTAGTTTACTTATATCTCCCTCAGAGGGAGGGACTGAGAGACACCAGTCAGTGTACAGATATCTCCCTGAGGGAGAGGGGAGTGAGCGACACCATTCTGTGTACAGATATCTCCCTGAGAGTGAGGGCTGTGAGACACCAGTCAGTGTACAGATATCACACTGAGAGGGAGGGACTGAGAAAGACCAGTCACAGTACAGATATCTCTCTGAGGGAGAGGGCTGAGAGACACCAGTCAGTATACAGATATCTCCCTGAGGGAGAGGGGCGGAGAGACTCCAGTTAGTGTACAGATATCTCCCTGAGTGAGTGGACTGAGAGACACCAGTCAGTGTACAGATATCACCCTGAGCGGGAGGGACAGAGAGACACCAATCAGTGTGCAGACATCTCCCTGAGGGAGAGGGACTGAGATACACCAGTCAATGTGCAGATATCTCCCTGAGGGAGAGGGACTGAGAGACACCAGTCAGTGTACAGATATCTCCCTGAGGGAGAGGGACTGAGAGACACCAGTCAGTGTACAGATATTTCACTGAGGGAGAGTGACTGAAAGACACCCGTCAGTGTACAGATATCTCCCTGAGGGAGAGGGTCAGAGAGACACCAGACAGCGTACAGATATCACCCTGAGGGAGAGGGGACTGAGCGACACCATTCTGTGTACAGATATCACCTTGAGAGTGAGGGCTGTGAGACACCAGTCAATGTACAGATATCACACTGAGAGGGAGGGACTGAGAAACACCAGTCACAGTACAGATATCTCTCTGAGGGAGAGGGCTGAGAGACACCAGTCAGTATACAGATATCTCCCTGAGGGAGAGGGGCGGAGAGACTCCAGTTCGTGTACAGATATCTCCCTGAGGGAGTGGACTGAGACACACTAGTCAGTGTACAGATATCACCCTGAGCGGGGGGGACAGAGACACACCAATCAGTGTGCAGATATCTCCCTGAGGGAGAGGGACTGAGATACAACAGTCAATGTGCAGATATATCCCTGAGGGAGAGGGACTGAGAGACACCAGTCAGCGTACAGATATCTCCCTGAGGGAGAGGGAATGAAAGGCACCAGTCAGTGTACAGATTTCTCCCAGAGGTAGAGGGACTGAGAGATACCCATCAGTGCACATATATGTCCCTGAGGGAGAGTAACTGGGAGACAACAGTCAGTGTACAGATATGTCCATGAGGGAGAGCGACTGAGAGACACAGTCAGTGTACAGATATTTCTCTGAGGGACAGGGACTGAGAGAACAGTTCGTGTAAAGATATCTCCCTTGGCGGGAGGGACAGAGAGACACCAGTCAGTGTACAGATATCTCCTTGCGGAAGAGCGACTGAGAGACAACAGTCAATGTACATATATCTCAATGAGAGGGTGGGACTAAGGGACACCAGTCAGCCTACAGATATCGCTCTGAGAGAGAGAACTGGGAGCGACCATTCAGTTTGCAGGGAATTCCCTGAGGATGAAGGACTGGGGAACAACAATCAGTGTACATACATCTCCCTCAATGAAAGTGACTGAGAGACATCAATCAGTTTACTGATATCTCCCTTTGAGAGAAGCAATGAGAGACACCAGTCAGTCCACAGATATTTCCCTGAGAATGGGGACAATGTGACAGGTGTCTACGTACAGATTTCACCCTTTGCGAGAGGGAATTGGAGAAACCAGTCAGTGTAAAAATGTCTCCCTGAGGGAGAGGGACTGAGAGTCACGAGTATGTGTACATATATCACACTGAAAAGGAGGATCGGAGAGACACCAGTCAGTGTACAGATATCTCTCTGAGGGAGCGGGACTGAGAGATACCAGTCAGTGTACTGATATCACCCTGAGAGTGAGGGACTGAGTGACACCAGTCAGGGTGCAGATATGTCCCTGAGGGAGAGAGACTGAGAGATTACAATCAGTGTACAGATATGTCCTTAGGGAGAGGGACTGGGAGACAGCAGTCAGTGTACAGCTATCTCCCTGAGAGGGAGGTACTGAGAGACACCATTCAGTGTAATTATATCTCGCTGAGGGAGATGGACTGAGAGACACCAGTCAGTGTACAGATATCTCCCTGAGGGAGAGGGACTGAGAGACACCAGTCAGTGTACAGATATCTCCCTGAGGGAGAGGGACTGGGAGACAGCAGTCAGTGTACAGCTGTCTCCCTGAGAGGGTGGTACTGAGAGACACCATTCAGTGTAATTATATCTCACTGAGGGAGAGGGACTGAGAGACACCAGTCAGTGTGCAGATATCTCCCTGAGAGGGTGCAACTGAGAGACGCCAGTCAGTGTATAGATGTTTCCCTGAGGGAGAGGGATTGACAGACACCAGTCATTGAACAGATATCATCCTGATGGAGAGGGATTAAGAGACATTACTCAATGTACAGATATCTCCCTGAGGGAGAGTGGACTGAGAGACACCAGTCAGTGAACAAATATCTCCGAGAGAGGGAGCGACTGAAAGACGCCAGTCACTGTACAGATATCTTCCTGAGGGAGAGGGAACGAGAGACACCAGTCAGGGTACAGATATCACCCTGAGATTGAGGTAATGAGAGACACCAGACAATGTACAAATATCTCATTGAGGGATAGGGACTGAGAGACACCAGTCAGTGTACACATATCACCCTGAGAGGGAGGGACTGAGAGACACCAGTCATTGTACAGATGTGTCCTGAGGGAGAGGGACGGCGAGTCATCAGTCAGTATACAGATAGCACCCTGAGAGGGAAGGACTGAGAGGCATCAGTCAGTGTGCAGATATTTCCCTGAGGGAGAGGGACTGAGAGACACCAGTCAGTGTACAGATATCTCAGTGAGAGGTAGTTTCTGAGAGACACCAGTCAGTGTACAGATATCTCCCAGAGGGAGTGGGAAATTTGAGGCAACATTCAGTGTACAGATATATATCCCGAAGGGATAGTGACTGAGTGACCAGTCACTATACAGATAACTCCCAGAGGGAAATGGACTGAGAGACCAGTCAGTGCACGGATATCGCCCTGAGAGACAAGAGACTGAGAGACATCAGTCAGTGTACAGATATCACCCTGAGGGAGAGGGACTGACGAACACCAGTCAGTGTACAGATATCACCCAGAGGGAGAGGGACTAAGAGACATCAGTCAATGTACAGATATCTCCCTGAGAGATAGATTGACTGAGCGACTTCAGTCAGTGTACAGATATCTTCCTGAAAGGGAGGGATTGAGAAAAACAAGTCAGTGAACAGATATCACCCTGAGAGGGAGCGACTGAGAGATACAAGTCAGTTTACAGATATGTCCCTGTGGGAGTGGGACTGAGAGGCACCAGTCAGTGTATAGATATGTCCCTGAGGGAGAGAGACTGAGAGACAGCAATCAGTGTACAGGTATGTCCCTGATGGAGGGGGACAGAGAGACACCAGTCAGTGGGCAGATATGTCCCTGAGAGAGAGGGACTGAAAGACCAGCCAGTTTAATGATATCTCTCTGAGAGTCAGAGAGTCTGAGAGTCATCAGTCAGTGTATAGATATCTCCCTGAGGGAGAGGGACGGAGAGACACCAGTCAATGTAAAGTTATCACCATGAGGGAGATGGATTGAGAGACACCAGTCAGTGTACAGATATCTCCCTGAGAGGGAGCAACTGAGAGACGCCAGTTAGTGTACAGATATTTGCGTGAGGGAGAGGGACTGAGAGACACCAGTCAGTGTACAGATATCACCCTCAGAGCCAGATAATTGAGAGACATCAGTCAGTGTACAGACCTCTCCCTGAGGGAAAGGGACTGAGAGATACCCGTCAGTGCACTTATATATCTCTGAGGGAGAGGGACTGAGAGACACCAATCAATGTACAGATATGTCCAACGGGGAGAGCGACTGAGAGACACCAGTCAGTTTACTGATATCTCCCTGAGAGAGATGGACTTAAATACACCAGTAAGTGTACAGATATGTGCCTGAGCGCCAGGACTGAGAGACCAGTCAATGTACAGATATCTCGCTGAGAAGAGAGACTGAGAGACACCAGCCTGTGTGCAGATATCTTTCTGACAGAGAGTGGACTGAGATACAGCAGTCAGTGTACAGATAACTATCTGAGAGATTGGGGACTTCGAGACAGCAGTCAGTATACAGATATCTCGCTGAGGGAGAGGGGACTGAATGACACCGGTCTGTGTACAGAGATCTCCGTGAGGGAGAGGTCCTGAGAGCACCAGTCAGTGTACAGATATATCCCTGAGGGAGAGTGACTGAGAGACACAACTGAGGGTACAGTTATCACACTTGGAGTGAGGGACTGAGAGATACACGCCAGTGTACAGATATGTCCCTGAGTGCGAGGGACTGAGAGACACCTGTCAATGTACAGATATGTTCCTGAGGGACAAGGACTGAGGGACCAGCCAGCTTAAAGCTATCTCCCTGAGAGTCAGAGAGAATGAGAGTCATCAGTCAGTGTACAGATATCTACCTGAGGGAGAGGGACGGTGATACACCAATCAGTGTACATATATCTCCCTAAGGGAGAGGGACTGAGAGTCACCAGTCAGTGTACAGATGTCTCCCTGAGAGACAGAGAGACTGAGAGACACCAGTCAGTGTACAGATATCTCCCTGAGAGACAGAAAGACTGAGAGACACCAGTCAGTGTACAGATATCTCCCTAAGGGAGCGGGACTGAGAGACACCAGTTAGTGTACATATATCTCCCTGAGAGACAGAGAGACTGAGAGACAGCAATCAGTGTACAGATATCTCCCTGAGGGAGAGGTACTGAGAGACACCAGTCAGTGTACATATATCTCCCTAAGGCAGAGGGACTGAGAGACACCAGTCAGTGTACAGATATCTCCCTGAGAGACAGAGAGACTGAGAGACACCAGTCAGTGTACAGATATCTCCCTGAGGGAGAGGGACTGAGAGACACCAGTCAGGGTACAGATGTCTCCCTGAGGGAAAGGGACTGAGAATCATCAGTCAGTATACAGATATGTCCCTGAGGGAGAGTGACTGAGTGATAAGTCAGAGTACAGATATCTCCCTGAGGGAGAGGGACTGAGAGTCACCAGTCGCAGTGCAGATATCTCCCTGAGGTAGATAGGACTAAGGGACACCAGTCATTGTACAGATATCTCCCTGAGAGATTCTGGACTTCGAGGCACCAGTCAGTATACAGATATCTCCGTGAGGGAGAGGGGACTGAATGACACCGGTAAGTGTACAGATATATCCGTGAGGTAGAGGGATTTGAGAGATACCAGTCAGTGTACAGATAACACCCTGAGGGAGAGGGACTGAGAGACCAGTCAGTATACAGATATGTCCCAGAGGGAGAACGACTGGGAAACACCAGTCAGTGTACAGATATGTCCCTGGGGGAAATGGACTGAGAGACCGGTCAGTGTACAGATATCTTCCATAGAGCGATGGTCTGAGAGACGCCATCAGTGCAAAGATATGTCCCTGAAAGAGAGGGACTGAGATGCTATGAGGCTGCAGAGTGATTTCGATAGGTTAGATGAGTGGGCAAATGCATGGCGGATGAAGTATAATGTGGATAAATGTGAGGTTATCCACTTTGGTGGTAAAAACAGAGAGACAGACTATTATCTGAATGGTGACAGATTCGGAATAGGGGAGGTGCAACGAGACATGGGTGTCATGGTACATCAGTCATTGAAGGTTGGCATGCAGGTACAGCAGGTGGATAAGAAAGCAAATGGCATGTTAGCCTTCATAGCGAGTGGATTTGAGTATAGATCAGGGATGTGTTGCTACAGTTGTACAGGGCCTTGGTGAGGCCACACCTGGAGTATTGTGTACAGTTTTGATCTCCTAACCTGAGGAAGGAAATTCTTGCTATTGAGGGATTGCAGCAAAGATTCACCAGACTGATTCCCGGGATGGCGGGATTGACATATCAAGAAAGATTGGATCAACTGGGCTTGTATTCACTGGAGTTCAGAAGAATGAGTGAGGATCTCAAAGAAACGTTTAAAATTCTGACGGGTTTAGACAGGTTAGATGCAGGAAAAATGATCCGAATGTTGAGGAAGTCCAGAACCAGGGGACACAGTCTAAGGATAAGGGGTAAGCCATTTAGGACCGAGATGAGGAGAAACTTCTTCACCCAGAGAGTGGTGAACCTGTGGAATTCTCTACGACAGAAAGTTGCTTAGGCCAATTCACTAAATAGATTCAAAAAGGAGTTAGAGTTCGTCCTTAATACTAGCGGGGATCAAGGGGTATGGCGAGAAAACAGGAAAGGGTAACTGAGGTTGCATGTTGAGCCATGAACACATTGAATGGCGGTGCAGGCTCGAAGGGCCGAATGCCCTATTCCTGCACCTATTTTCTATGTTTCTATGTTTCTATCTCCTTGAGGGAGAGGGACTGAGAGACACAAGTCAGTTTCCACATTTGACCATGAGAGGGAGGTACTGAGAGACACCAGTGTACAGATATCTCCCTGAGGGAGACGGACTGAGAGACACCAGACACTGAACAGATATCTCCCTGAGGGAGAGGGAATGACAGACACCAGTCCGTGTACATATATCTCATTAATGGAGAGGGACTGAGAGATACCAGTCAATGTACATCTAAGACCGTGAGGGAGAGGAACTGAGAGACACCAGTCATTGTACAGATATATGTCTGAGAGAGAGGGACTGAGAGTCATCAGTCTGTGTACAGCTATCTCCCTGAGGGTGAGGGGACTGAATGACACTGGTCAGTGTACAGATATCTCCCTGAGGGAGAGGGACTGAGAGACAGCAGTCTGTGTACAGATATCTCCCTAAGGGAGAGGGACTGCAAGACATCAGTGAATGTACAGATATCTTCCTGAGAGGGAGTGACTGAGAGACACCAGTCAGTGTACAGATATCACCCTGAGAGGGAGGGACGGAGAGAAATCCGTCAGTGTACAGATATCTCCCAGAGGGAGAAGGACTGTGAGATACAAGTCAGTGTACTGATATGTCCCTGAGGGAGAGCGAGTGAGAGATACCAGTCAGTCGACTGATATCTCCGTGGGAGCGAGGGACTAGGAGACACCCGTCAGTGCACCGATATCTCCCAGAGGGAGAGGGACTGAGACACAGGCAGATTACAGATATGTCCCTGAGGGAGAGGGACTGAGAGACCAGCCAGTGCAAGATATCTCCCTGAGAGACAGAGAGACTGAGAGACATCAGTCAGTGTACAGATATCTATCTGAGGGAGAGGGATTGAGAGACACCAGTCAGTGTACAGATATCACCCTGAGGGAGACGAACTTAGAGATATCCGTCAGTGCACAGATATCTCCCTGAGAGGGAGCAACTGAGAGACGCCAGCCAGTGTACAGATGACTCCCTGATGGAGAGGGAATGACAGACAGGAGTCAGTGTACAGATCTTACCCTGAGAGGGAGGTACTGAGAAAAAACAGTCAGTGTATAGATATCTCCCTTAGGGAGAGAGACTTAGAGACACCAGTCAGTGAAAAGATATCGCCCGAAGAGGGAGGGACTGAGAGACACCAGTAAGTGTACAAACATCACACTGAGAGAGAGGTACTGAGAGACACCAGTCAGTGTACAGACATCTCGCTGAGGGAGAGGGACTAAGAGACGCCAGTCAGTGTTCAGAAAACCCCTGAGAGGGAGGGACTGAGAGACACCAGTCAGTGTACAGATATGTCGCTGGGGGAGGGGGAATGAGAGATACCAGTCAGTGTACAGATAAGTCCATGAGACAGAGGGACTGAGAGACACAAGTTAGTGTACAGATATCTCCATGAGAGTGAGGGATTGAGAGAAACCAGTCAGTGTACAGATCTCACTCTCAGAGGCAGGGAATGAGGGACATCAATCAGTGTACTGATATCTCCCTGAGAGGGAGGGACTGAGAGACACCATTCAGTGTACAGATATGTCGCTGGGGAAGGGGGACTGAGAGATACAGCTCAGTGTGCTGATATGTCCCTGAGGGAGAGGAACTGAGATATACCAGTCAGTGTACAGATATGTCCCTGAAAGAGAGGGACTGAGAGACACCAGTCAGTGTACAGATATCTCTGTGAGAGGGAGGGAGTGAGAGACACCAGTCAGTGCACAGATATCACCCTGAGGGAGAGGGACTGAGAGGCACCAGTCAGTGTATAGATATGTCCCTGAAAGGGAGCAACTGAGAGATGCTATTCAATGTAAAGATATCTCCAAGAGGGAGAGGGACTGAGAGACACAAGGCAGTGTACAGATACGTCCCTGAGGGAGAGGGACTGAGAGACATGCCAGTGCAAAGTTATCTCCCTGAGAGACTGAGAGACTAAGAAACATCAGTCAGTGTACATATATCTCTCTTCGGGGAGGAATTGAGACACACCAGTCAGTGTACAGATATCACCCTGAGGGAGAGGGACATAGAGTCAGTGCACAGATATCTCCCAGAGAGGGAGCAACTGAGTACGCCAGCCAGTGAACAGATTATTCCCTGAGGGAGAGGGACTTACAGACAGCAGTCCGTGTACAGATATTACCCTGAGAGGGAGGTACTGAGAAGAAACAGTCAGTGTATAGATATCTCCCTCAGGGAGAGAATCTAAAAGACACCAGTCAGTGTACAGACATCACCCTGAGTGGGAGGTACTGAGAGATACCAGTCAGTGTACAGATATCTCCCTGAGGGAGAGGGACTGACAGACAGCAGTCAGTGCATAGATATTACCCTGAGAGGGAGGTACTGAGAAAAAAACAATCAGTTTATAGATATCTCCCTTGGAGAGAGGGACTCAGAGACAACAGTCAGTGAAAAGATATCGCCCTGAGAGGGAGGGATTGAGAGACTCCAGTCAGTGTACAAACATCACACTGAGAGAGACGTACTGAGCGACACCAGTCAGTGTACGGATATCTCACTGAGGGAGAGGGACTGAGAGACGCCAGTCAGTGTTCAGAAAACCCCTGTGAGGGAGGGACTGAGAGACAGCAGTCAGTGTACTGATAGGTCGCTGGGGGAGAGGGACTGAGAGACACCAGTCAGTGTACAGATATCTCCGTGAGAGATTGGGGACTTCGAGACACCAGTCAGTATAGAGATATCTACCAGAGGGAGAGGGGACAGAAATACACTGGTCAGTGTATAGATATCTCCGTGAGGGAGAGGGACTGAGAGACACCAGTCAGTGTACAGATATCTCCCTGAGGGAGAAGGACTGCAAGACATCAGTGATTGTACAGAAAACTACCTCAGAGGGAGGGACTCATATACACCATTCAGTGTACAGATATCACTCTGAGAGGGAGGGACTGAGAGATACAGCTCAGTGTACTGATATGTCCCTGATGGAGAGGGACAGATAGATACCATTCAGTCTACAGACATTTCCCTCAGGGAGAGGGACTGAGTGACAAGTCATTGTACAGATATCACCCTGAGAAACAGAGAGACTGAGAGAGATCAGTCAGAGTGCAGATATCTCCCTGAGGGAGAGGGACTGAGAGACACCAGTCAGTATACAGATATCTCCCTGAAAGAGAGGGACTGAGAGACACCAGTCAGTGTACAGATATCTCCGTGAGAGATTGGGGACTTCGAGACACCAGTCAGTATACAGATATCTCCCTGAGGGAGAGGGGACAGAATGACACTGGTCAGTGTATAGATATCTCCGTGAGAGAGAGGGACTGAGAGACACCAGTCAGTGTACAGATATCTCCCTGAGGGAGAGGGACTGCAAGACTTCAGTGATTGTACAGAAAACTACCTGAGAGGGAGGGACTCAGAGACACCAGTCAGTGTATAGATATGTCGCTGGGGAAGGGGGACTGCGAGATACAGCTCAGTGTACTGATATGTCCCTGAGGGAGAGGGACTGAGAGGCACCAGTCAGTGTATAGATATATTTCCCTGAGAGGGAGCAACTGAGAGATGCTATTCAGTGTAAATATATCTCGCAGAGAGACAACAGTCAGTGTACAGATATCTCCCTGAGAGGGAGGGACTCAGGGACACCAGTCAGTGTACAGATATGTCGTTGGAATAGAGGGACTGAGCGATACCAGTCAGTATACAGATAAGTCCCTGAGAGAGAGGGACTGAGAGACACCAGTCAGTGTACAGATATCTCCATTAGAGTGAGGGATTGAGAGACACCAGTCAGTGCACAGATATCTCCCTGAGGGAGATGGACTGAGAAATGACCCGTCAGTGTACATATCTATCCCTGAGCAAGACGAACCGAGAGACACCAGTCAATGTACAGATATGTCCATGAGGGAGAGCGACTTGGAGACACCAGTCAGTGTACTGATATGTCCATGAGGGACAGAGACTGAGAGACACCAGTCAGTGTACAGATATCACCCTGCGGGAGCGGGACTGAGAGACTCCAGTCAGTGAACAGATATCTCCATGAGGGGAAGGACTGAGAGACACCATTCATTTTACAGATATCTCCCTGAGGGAGAGGGACTGAGAGAAATCAGTCAGAGTGCAGATATCTCCCTGAGGAAAAGGGGCTGAGAGATACAAGTCAGTGTTCAGATATATCCCTGAAAGAGAGGGACTGAGAGACACCTGTCAGTGTTCGGATATCTGCGTGAGAGATTGGGGACTTCGAGACAGCAGTCAGTTTACAGATATCTCCCTAAGGGAGTGGGGACAGAATGACACTGCTCAGTGTACAGATATCTCCGTGAGCGAGAGGGACTGAGAGACACCAGTCAGTGTACAGATATCTCCCTGAGGGAGAGGGACTGAGAGACAACAGTCAGTGTACCGATATCTCCCTGAGAGACAGAGAGACTGAGAGATATCAGTGTAGAAATATCTTCCTGAGGGAGAGGGACTGAGAGACACCAGTCAGTGTATAGATATCATCCTGAGGGAGCGGGACTGAGAGACAACATTCAGTGAACAGATATCTCCCTGAGGGGAAGGACTGAGGGACAGCATTCAGTGTACAAATATTTCCCTTCGGGAGAGGGACTGAGAGACACCAGTCAGTGTACAGATATCACTCTGAGAGGAAGGGACTGAGATACAACTCAGTGTCCTGATATGTCCCTGAGGGTGTGGGACTGAGTGACCAGTCAGTATACAGATATCTCCCAGAGGGAGAAGGACTGAGAGGCACAAGTCTGTGTACAGATATATCCCTGAGAGAAATGGACTGAGAGACGAGTTAGTGCACAGATATCTCCCTGAGAGACTGAGTGACTGATAGTCATCAGTCAGTGTTCAGATATCTCTGTAAAGGAAAGGGATTGAGAGACACCAGTCAGTGTACAGATATCACCCTGAGGGAGAGAGACTGAGAGACACCCGTCAGTGTACAGATATCACCCTGAGGAAGAGGGACTGAGAGACTCAAGTCAGTGTCCAGATATCTACATGAGAGTGAAGGATTGAGGGACACCCGTTAGTGTACAGATATCACCCTGAGGAAGAGGGACTGAGAGACTCAAGTCAGTGTCCAGATATTTCCCTGAGGGAGATGGACTGAGAGATACCCGTCATAGTACATATCTATCTCTGGGCGAGAGGAACTGAGAGACACCAGTCAATGTACAGATATGTTCATGAGGGAGAGAGACTTAGAGACCAGTCACTGCAGAAAGCTCCCTGAGGAGAGCGACTGATAGGTACCAGTCCGTGTACAGAAATGTCCATGGGGGAAAGGGACTGAGAGACACCAGTCAGTGAATAGAAATGTCCCTGAGGCACAGGCACTGCGAGACCAGCCAGTGCACCGATATCTCCCTGAGACACAGAGAGACTGAGAGATATCAGTGTACAAATATCTTCCTGAGGGAGAGGGACTGAGAGACAACAGTCAGTGAACAGATATCTCCCTGAGGGGAAGGACTGAGAGAAAGCATTCAGTGTACAAATATTTCTGGGGGAGAGGGACTGAGTGACCAGTCATTGCACAGATATCACCCTGAGAAACATAGAAACTGAGAGTCATCAGTCAGAGTGCAGATATCTGTCTGAGGGAGAGGGACTGAGAGATACCAGTGAGAGAGCAGATATCTCCCTGAGTTAGAGGACTGAGAGATACCAGTCAGTTTTCAGATATGTCCCTGAAAGAGAAAGACTGAGAGACACAAATCAGTGTACAGATATCTCCCTGAGGGAGAGGGCACAGAATGACACTGGTCAGTGTACAGAAATCTCCGAGAAGGAGAGGGACTGAGAGACACCAATCAGTGTGCAGATATCTCCCTGAGGGAGAGGGAGTGAGAGACACCAGTCAGTTTACAGATATCACTCTGATAGGGAGGGACCGAGAGATACAAGTTAGTGCACTGATATCTCCCGAAGGGAAAGGGACTGAGAGATACAGTCAGTGTACAGATATGTCCCTGAAACAGAGGGACTGAGAGATACCAGTCAGTGTACAGGTACCTCAGTGAGAGGGAGAGTGTCTGAGAGACACCAGTTAGTGTACAGATATATCTGTGAGAGAGAGGGACTGAGAGACACCCCTCAGTGTAGAGATATCTATCTCAGGGAGTTGGACTGAGAAGCACCAGTCAGTGTGCATATCTGTTCCTGAGGGAAAGGGATTGAGCGGCCAGTCAGTATACAGATATCTCCCAGAGGGAGAAGGACTGAGAGACACCAGTCAGGGAACAGATATCTCCCTGACGGAGAGTGGACTGAGAGACACCAGATAATGTACAGCTATCTCCCTGAGAGATTGGAGACTTCTAGACAAAATTCAGTATACAGATATATCCCTGAGGGAGAGGGACGGAGAGACAGCAGTCAGTATACAGCAATCTCCCTGAAGGAGAGGGAATGAGAGTTACCAGTCAGTATACAGATATGTCCCTGAGGGAGTGGGACTGAGAAGCACCATTCAGTGTACAGATATGTCGCTGAGTGAGTGGGTCTGACTGACAGTCAGTATACAGATGCCTCCCAGAGGGAGAAGGATTAAGAGACACCAGTCAGTGTACAGATATGTCCCTGAGGGAAATGGACTGAGAGACTAGTCAGTGTACAGAATTCTCACTGAGGTTGGGGGACTGATTATACACCAAGTCGGAGTATAGGTATCCAACTGAGGAAGAGTGGACTGAGAGAAACCAGTCAGTGTACAGATATCTTCCTGAGAGATTGGGGACTTCGAGACACCAGTCAGTATACAGATATCTCCCTGAGGGAGAGGGTACTGAATGACACCGGTCTGTGTAAAGAAATCTCCGTGAGGGTGAGGGACTGAGCGACACCAGTCAGTTTACTGATATCTCCCTGAGACGGAGCAAATGAGAGGCGCCAATCAGTGTACAGATGTCTCCCTGAGAGGGAGGTACTGAGAGACACCAGTCAGTGTGTAGAAATCTCCCTGAGGGAGAGGGACTAAGAGACATCAGTCAGTTTACAGATATCTCCCTGAGGGAGAATGGACTGAGAGAAAACATTCAGTGAACAGTTTTCTCCCTGAGAGGGAGGGACTGAGAGACACCAGTCACTGTACAGATATCTCTGTGAGAGGGAGTGACTGAGAGACACCAGTCAGTGCACAGATATCACCCTGAGGGAGAGGGATTGAGAGGCACCAGTCAGTGTATAGATATATTTCCCTGAGAGGGAGCAACTGAGAGATGCTATTCAGTGTACATATATCTCGCAGAGAGACAACAGTCAGTGTACAGATATCTCCCTGAGAGGGAGGGACTCAGAGACACCAGTCAGTGTACAGATATGTCGTTGGAGGAGAGGGACTGAGCGATACCAGTCAGTGTACAGATAAGTGCCTGAGAGAGAGGGACTGAGAGACACCAGTCAGTGTACAGATATCTCCATTAGAGTGAGGGATTGAGAGACACCAGTCAGTGCACAGATATCTCCCTGAGGGAGATGGACTGAGAAATAACCCGTCAGTGTACATATCTATCCCTGAGCAAGACGAACCGAGAGACACCAGTCAATGTACAGATATGTCCATGAGGGAGAGCGACTTGGGAGACACCAGTCAGTGTACTGATATGTACATGAGGGACAGAGACTGAGAGACACCAGTCAGTGTACCGATATCACCCTGCGGGAGCGGGACTGAGAGACTCCAGTCAGTGAACAGATATCTCCATGAGGGGAAGGACTGAGAGACACCATTCATTTTACAGATATCTCCCTGAGGGAGAGGGACTGAGAGAAATCAGTCAGAGTGCAGATATCTCCCTGAGGAAAAGGGGCTGAGAGATACCAGTCAGTGTTCAGATATATCCCTGAAAGAGAGTGACTGAGAGACACCCGTCAGTGTTCGGATATCTGCGTGAGAGATTGGGGACTTCGAGACAGCAGTCAATATACAGATATCTCCCGAAGGGAGTGGGGACAGAATGACACTGCTCAGTGTACAGATATCTCCGTGAGCGAGAGGGACTGAGAGACACCAGTCAGTGTACCGATATCTCCCTGAGAGACAGAAAGACTGAGAGATATCAGTGTAGAAATATCTTCCTGAGGGAGAGGGACTGAGAGACACCAGTCAGTGTATAGATATCATCCTGAGGGAGCGGGACTGAGAGACAACATTCAGTGAACAGATATCTCCCTGAGGGGAAGGACTGATGGACAGCATTCAGTGTACAAATATTTCCCTTCGGGAGAGGGACTGAGAGACACCAGTCAGTGTACAGATATCACTCTGAGAGGGAGGGACTGAGATACAACTCAGTGTCCTGATATGTCCCTGAGGGTGTGGGACTGAGAGACCAGTCAGTATACAGATATCTCCCAGAGGGAGAAGGACTGAGAGGCACCAGTCTGTGTACAGATATATTCCTGAGGGAAATGGACTGAGAGACGAGTTAGTGCACAGATATCTCCCTGAGAGACTGAGTGACTGATAGTCATCAGTCAGTGTACAGATATCTCTGTCAAGGAAAGGGATTGAGAGACACCAGTCAGTGTACAGATATCACCCTGAGGGAGAGAGACTGAGAGACACCCGTCAGTGTACAGATATCACCCTGAGGAAGAGGGACTGAGAGACTCAAGTCAGTGTCCAGATATCTACATGAGAGTGAAGGATTGAGGGACACCAGTCAGTGTACAGATATCACCCTCAGAGGCAGGGAATGAGAGACACCAGTCAGTGTACAGATATCTCCCTGAGGGAGATGGACTGAGAGATACCCGTCAGTGTACATATCTATCTCTGGGCGAGAGGAACTGAGAGACACCAGTCAACGTGCAGATATGTTCATGAGGGAGACCGAATTAGAGACCAGTCACTGCAGATATCTCCCTGAGGAGAGCGACTGATAGGCACCAGTCCGTGTACAGAAATGTCCATGGGGGAAAGGGACTGAGAGACACCAGTCAGTGAATAGAAATGTCCCTGAGGCACAGGCACTGCGAGACCAGCCAGTGCACCGATATCTCCCTGAGACACAGAGAGACTGAGAGATATCAGTGTACAAATATCTTCCTGAGGGAGAGGGACTGAGAGACAACAGTCAGTGAACAGATATCTCCCTCAGGGGGAGGACTGAGAGACAGCATTCAGTGTACAAATATTTCCCTGGGGGAGAGGGTCTGAGTGACCAGTCATTGCACAGATATCACCCTGAGAAACATAGAGACTGAGAGTCATCAGTCAGAGTGCAGATATCTCTCTGAGGGAGAGGGACTGAGAGATACCAGTGAGAGAGCCGATATCTCCCTGAGATAGAGGACTGAGAGATACCAGTCAGTTTTCAGATATGTCCCTGAAAGAGAAAGACTGAGAGACACAAATCAGTGTACAGATATCTCCCTGAGGGAGAGGGCACAGAATGACACTGGTCAGTGTACTAAATCTCCGAGAAGGAGAGGGACTGAGAGACACCAATCAGTGTGCAAATATCTCCCTGAGGGAGAGGGAGTGAGAGACACCAGTCAGTTTACAGATATCACTCTGATAGGGAGGGACCGAGAGATACAAGTTAGTGCACTGATATCTCCCTAAGGGAGAGGGACTGAGAGATACAGTCAGTGTACAGATATGTCCCTGAAACAGAGGGACTGAGAGACACCAGTCAGTGTACAGGTACCTCAGTGAGAGGGAGAGTGTCTGAGAGACACCAGTCAGTGTACAGATATATCTGTGAGAGAGAGGGACTGAGAGACACCCCTCAGTGTACAGATATCTATCTCAGGGAGTTGGACTGAGAAGCACCAGTCAGTGTGCATATCTGTCCCTGAGGGAGAGGGATTGAGCGGCCAGTCAGTATACAGATATCTCCCAGAGGGAGAAGGACTGAGAGACACCAGTCAGGGAACAGATATCTCCCTGAGGGACAGGCACTGTGAGACCAGCCAGTTTACAGATAACTCCCTGAGGGAGAGGTCTGAGAGACACCAAGCGAAGTACAGATATCTCCCTGACGGAGAGTGGACTGAGAGACACCAGTCAATGTACAGCTATCTCCCTGAGAGATTGGAGACTTCTAGACAAAATTCAGGATACAGATATATCCCTGAGGGAGAGGGACTGAGAGACAGCAGTCAGTATACAGCCATCTCCCTGAAGGAGAGGGAATGAGAGTTACCAGTCAGTATACAGATAGGTCCCTGAGGGAGTGGGACTGAGAAGCACCATTCAGTGTACAGATATGTCGCTGAGTGAGTGGGTCTGAGTGACAGTCAGTATACAGATGCCTCCCAGAGGGAGAAGGATTAAGAGACACCAGTCAGTGTACAGATATGTCCCTGAGGGAAATGGACTGAGAGACTAGTCAATGTACAGAATTCTCACTGAGGTTGGGGGACTGATTATACACCAAGTCGGAGTATAGGTATCCAACTGAGGAAGAGTGGACTGAGAGAAACCAGTCAGTGTACAGATATCTTCCTGAGAGATTGGGGACTTCGAGACACCAGTCAGTATACAGATATCTCCCTGAGGGAGAGGGTACTGAATGACACCGGTCTGTGTAAAGAAATCTCCGTGAGGGTGAGGAACTGAGCGACACCAGTCAGTTTACTGATATCTCCCTGAGAGGGAGCAAATGAGAGGCGCCAATCAGTGTACAGATGTCTCTCTGAGAGGGAGGTACTGAGAGACACCAGTCAGTGTGTAGAAATCTCCCTGAGGGAGAGGGACTAAGAGACATCAGTCAGTTTACAGATATCTCCCTGAGGGAGAGTGGACTGAGAGAAACCATTCAGTGAACAGTTTTCTCCCTGAGAGGGAGGGACTGAGAGACACCAGTCAGTGTACAGATATTTCCCGGAGGGAGAGGGATTGAGAGACAACAGTCAGTGTACAGATATTAGCCTGAGGGAGAGAGACTGAGCGACACCAGTCAGTGTACAGATATCTCCCTGAGGGAGAGCGACTGAGAGACACCAGTCAGTGTACAGATATTTCCAGGAGGGAGAGGGACTGAGAGACGCCAGTCATGTTCAGAAAACCCCTGTTAGGGAGGGACTGAGAGACACCAGTCAGTGCACAGATATGTCACTGGGGGAAGGGGAATGAGAGATACCAGTCAGTGTACAGATAAGTCCATGAGAGAGAGGGACTGAGAGACTCAAGTCAGTGTACAGATATCTCCAGAGAGTGAGGGATTGAGAGAAACCAGTCAGTGTACAGATATCACCCTCAGAGGCAGGGAATGAGAGACACCAATCAGTGTTCAGATATCTCCCTGAGAGGGAGGGACTGAGAGACACCAGTCAGTGTACAGATATGTTGCTGGGGGAGGGGGAATGAGAGATACCAGTCAGTGTACAGATAAGTCCCTGAGGGAGAGGAACTGAGAGATACCAGTCAGTGTACAGATATGTCCCTGAAAGAGAGGGACTGAGAGACACCAGTCAGTGTACAGATATCTCTGTGAGAGGGAGGGACTGTGAGACACCAGTCAGTGTGCAGATATCTCCCTGAGGGAGAGGGACTGAGAGGCACCAGTCAGTGTATAGATATATCCCTCAGAGGGAGCAACTGGGAGATGCTGTTCAGTGTACAGATATCTCCAAGAGGGAGAGGGACTGAGAGACACCAGGCAGTGTACAGATACGTCCCTGAGGGAGAGGGACTGAGAGACCAGCCAGTGCAAAGTTATCTCCCTGAGAGACAAAGAGACTAAGAGACATCAATCAGTGTACATACATCTCTCTGAAGGAGAGGGACTGAGAGATAAGAGTCACTGTTCAGGTATGTCCCTGAAAGAGAGGGACTGAAAGATACCAGTCAGTGTACAGATATCTCCGTGAGAAATTGGGGACTTCGAGACACCAGTCAATATGCAGATATCTCCCTGAGGGAGAGGGGGCAGAATGACACTGGTCAGTGTATAGATATCTCCCTGAGGGAGAGGGACTGAGAGAAAGCATTCAGTGTACAGATATCTCCCTGAGGGAGAGGGACTGCAAGACATCAGTGATTGTAGAGAAATCTACATGAGAGGGAGGGACTGAGAGACACAAGTCAGTGTACAGATATCACTCAGAGAGGGAGGGACTTAGAGATACAACTCAGTGTACTGATATGTCCCTGAGCGAGAGGGACTGAGAGATACCAGTCAGTGTACTGAATGTCCCTGACAGAGAGGGACTGAGAGACACCAGTCAGTGTACAGATATCCCTGTGAGTAGGAGGGACTGAGAGACACAAGTCTGTGCCCAAATATCACCCTGAGGGAGAGGGACTGAGAGGCATCAGTCAGTGTACAGATACGTCCCTGAGGGAGAGGGAGAAAGAGGCACTATTCAGTGTACAGTTATGTCCCTGATGGAAAGGACTGAGAGACAACACTCAGTTTACAGATATCTCTATAAGGGAGAGGGATTGAGAGACAGCAGTCAGTGTACAGATATCACCCTGAGGGAGATGGACTTAGAGACACCAGTCAGTGCACAGACATCTCCCTGAGAGGGGCAACTGAGAGACGCCAGTCAGTGTACAGATTACTCCCTGAGGGAGAGGGACTGAGAGACACCAGTCAGTGTACAGATATCCCTGTGAGTGGGAGGGACTGAGAGACACCAGTCAGTGTACAGATATCACCCTGAGAGGGAGGGACTCAGAGACACCAATCAGTGTACGGATATGTCGTTGGGGGAGAGGGACTGAGAGATATAGTCAGTGTACAGATAAATCCCTGAGAGAGAGGGACTGAGAGACACCAGTCAGCGTACAGATATCTCCATTAGAGTGAAGGATTGAGGGACAACAGTCAGTGTACAGATATCACCCTCAGAGGCAGGGAATGAGAGACACCAGTCAGTGTACAGATATCTCCCTGATGGAGATGGACTGAGAGATATCCCGTCAGTGCACATATCTATCCCTGAGCAAGAGAAAGCGAGAGACACCAGTCAATGTACAGATATGTCCATGAGGGAGAGCGACTTGGAGACACCAGACAGTGTGCAGATATGTCCATGATGGAGAGTGACTGAGAGACACCAGTATGTATACAGATATGTCCATGAGGGAGAGAGACTGAGAGACACCAGTCAGTGTACAGATATCAACATACGGGACCGGGACTGAGAGACTCCAGTCAGTGCACAGATATCTCCATGAGGGGAAGGACTGAGAGACACCATTCAGTTTACAGATTTCTCCCTGAGTGAGAGGGACTGAGAGATACCAGTCGGTGTTCAGATATGTCCCTGAAAGCGAGGGACTGAGAGACACCTGTCAGTGTACAGATATCTCCCGAAGGGAGAGGGGACAGAATGACACTGCTCAGTGTAGAGATATCTCCGTGAGGGAGATGGACTGAGTGACACCAGTCAGTGTACAGATATCTCCCTGAGGGAGAGGGACTGAGAAAAACAGTCAGTGTACAGATATCTCACTTAGGGAGATGGACTGAGAGACTCCATTCAGTGTACAGATATCACTCTGAAAGAGAGTGACTGAGAGATACAACTCAATGTCCTGATATGTCCCTGAGGGTGTGGGAACGAGACACCAGTCAGTATACAGATATCTCCCAGAGGGAGAAGGACTGAGAGGCAACAGTCAGTGTACAGATATATCCCTGAGGGAAATGGACTGAGAGGCGAGTCAGTGCACAGATATCTCCCAGAGAGACTGAGTGACTGATAGACACCAGTCACTGTGCAGATATCTCTCTCAAGGAAAGTGATTGAGAGACACCAGTCAGTTCACAGATATCTCCCTGAGAGGGAGAAACTGAGAGACGCCAGTCAGTGTACAGATGTCTCCCTGAATGAGAGGGACTGAGAGACTCAAGTCAGTGTACAGATATCTCCATGAGAGTGACGGATTGAGAGACACCAGTCAGTGTACAGATATCAACCTCAGAGGAAGGGAATGAGAGATACCAGTCAGTGTACAGATATCTCCATGAGGGATATGGACTGAGAGATAACCGTCATAGTACATATCTATCCCTGGGCGAGAGGAACTGAGAGACACCAGTCAATGTATAGATATGTTCATGATGGAGAGCGACTGAGATATCAGTCACTGCAGATATCTCCCTGAGGAGAGCGACTGAGAGACACGAGTCCGTGTACAGATATGTCCATGGGGGAAAGGGACTGAGAGACACCAGTCAGTGAACAGAAATGTCCCTGAGGCACAGGAACTGCGAGACCAGCCAGTGTACCGATATCTCCCTGAGAGACAGAGAGACTGAGAGATATCAGTGTACAAATATCTTCCTGATGGAGAGGGACTGAGAGACACCAGTCAGTGTACAGATATCACCATGAGTTAGCGGGACTGAGAGACAATAGTCAGTGAACAGATATCTCCCTGAGAGAGAGAGACTGAGAGATACCAGTGAGAGTGCAGATATCTACCTGAGGTAGAGGGACTGAGAGATACCAGTCAGTTTTCAGATATGTCCCTGAAAGAGAAAGACTGAGAGACACAAGTCAGTGTACAGATATCTCCCTGAGGGAGAGCGACTGAGAGATACCAGTCAGTGTACAGATATTTCCCAGAGAGAGAGGGATTGAGATACTCCAGTCAGTGTACAGATATAGGCCTGAGCGAGTGAGACTGAGAGACACCAGTCAGTGTACAGATATCTCCCTCAGCGAGATGGACTGAGAGACACCAGTCAGTGTACAGATATTACCCTGAGGGAGAGGGATTGAGCGACTCCAGTCAGTGTACAGATATTAGCCTGAGAGGGAGGTACTGAGAAAGACCAGTCAGTCTACAGATATCTGCCTGAGGGAGAGGCACTGAGAGACACCAGTCAGTGTACAGATGTGTTCTGAGGGAGAGGGACTTCGAGACAACAGTCCGTGAAAAGCTATCTCCCTGAAAGGGAGGGACTGAGAGACGCCAGTCAGTGTACAGATATCTCCCTGAGGAAGAGGGCGAAAGAGGCACCATTCAGTGTACAGATATGTCCCTGAGGGAGAGGGACTCCGTGAAGAGTCAGTGTCCAGATATCTCCCTGAGAGATAGAGAGACGGGAGACATCAGTCAGAGTACAGATATCTCCCTGAGGGAGAGGGACTGCAAGATATCAGTGGCTGTACAGATATCACCCTGAGTGTGAGTGAACTGAGATACACCAGTCAGTGTACAGAAACCTTCCTGAGAGATTGGGGACTTCGAGACGCCAATCAATATACAGATATCGCACTGAGGGAGAGGGGACTGAATGACACCGGTTTCTGTACAAATATCTCCATGAGGGAGATGGATTGAAAAGCCAGTCAGTTTACAGATATCTCTCTGAAGCAGAGGGACTGAGAGACACCAGTCAGTGTACAGATATCTCCGTGAGAAATTGGGGACTTCGAGACACCAGTCAATATACAGATATCTCGCTGAGGGAGAGGGGGCAGAATGACACTGGTCAGTGTATAGATATCTCCATGAGGGAGAGGGACTGAGAGACACCACTCAGTGTACAGACATCTCCCTGAGGGAGAGGGACTGACAGAAAGCAGTCAGTGTACAGATATCTCCCTGAGGGTGAGGGAATGCAAGACATCAGTGATTGTAGAGAAATCTACCTGAGTGGGAGGGACTGAGAGACACCAGTCAGTGTACAGATATCACTTTGAGAGGGAGGGACTTAGAGATGCAACTCAATGTACTGATATGTCCCTGAGGGAGAGGGACTGAGAGATACCAGTCAGTGTAAAGATATGTCCCTGAAAGAGAGGGACTGAGAGACACCAGTCAGTGTACAGATATCCCTGTGAGTGGGAGGGACTGAGAGACACCAGTCAGTGCCCAAATATCACCCTGAGGGAGAGGGACGCAGAGGCACCAGTCAGTGTACAGATATGTCCCTGAGGGAGAGGGAGAAAGAGGCACCATTCAGTGTACAGATATGTCCCTGAGGGGAAGGACTGAGAGACACCATTCAGTTTACAGATATCACCCTGAGGGAGAGGGACTGAGAGACACCAGTCAGTGCACAGACATCTCCCTGAGAGGTGCAACTAAGAGACGCCAGTCAGTGTCCAGATTACTCCCTGAGGGAGAGGGATTGAGAGATACCCCGTCAGTGTACATATTTATCCCTGAGCAAGATGAACCGAGAGACACCAGTCAATGTACAGATATGTCCATGAGGGAGAGCGACTTGGAGACACCAGACAGTGTACAGATATGTCCATGAGGGAGAGAGACTGAGAGACACCAGTCAGTGCACAGATATCTCCCTGAGTGAGAGGGACTGAGAGACACCATTCAGTGTACAGATATATCCCTGAGGGAAATGGACTGAGAGATACCCCGTCAGTGTACATATCTATCCCTGAGCAAGAGGAACCGAGAGACACCAGTCAATGTACAGATATGTCCATGAGGGAGAGCGACTTGGAGACACCAGACAGTGTACAGATATGTCCATGAGGGAGAGAGACTGAGAGACACCAGTCAGTGTACAGATATCTCCCTGAGGGAGAGGGACTGAGAAAAACAGTCAGTGTACAGATATCTCACTTAGGGAGATGGACTGAGAGACACCATTCAGTGTACAGATATATCCCTGAGGGAAATGGACTGAGACACCAGTCAGTATACAGATATCTCCCAGAGGGAGAAGGACTGAGAGGCACCAGTCTGTGTACAGATATATCCCTGAGGGAAATGGACTGAGAGGCGAGTCAGCGCACAGATATCTCCCTGAGAGACTGAGAGATTGATAGACATCAGTCACTGTACATATATCTCACTCAAGGAAAGGGATTGAGAGACACCAGTCAGTGTACAGATATCACCCTGAGGGAGAGGGACTGAGAGACACAAGTCAGTTCACACATATCGCCCTGAGAGGGAGCAAATTAGAGACGCCAGTCAGTGTACAGATGTCTCCCTGAATGAGAGGGACTGAGAGACTCAAGTCAGTGTACAGATATCTCCATGAGAGTGAAGGATTGAGGGACACCAGTCAGTGTACAGATATCACCCTCAGAGGCAGGGAATGAGAGACACAAGTCAGTGTACAGATCTCTCCATGAGGGAGAAGGACTGAGACATACCCGTCATAGTACATATCTATCCCGGGGCGAGAGGAACTGAGAGACAGCAGTCAATGTATCGATATGTTCCTGATGGACAGCGACTTAGATACCAGTCACTGCAGATATCTCCCTGAGGAGAGCAACTGAGAGACACCAGTCCGTGTGCAGATATGTCCATGGGGGAAAGGGACTGAGAGACACCAGTCAGTGAACAGAAATGTCCCTGAGGCACAGGAACTGCGAGACCAGCCAGTGCACCGATATCTCCCTGAGAGACAGAGTGACTGAGAGATATCAGTGTACAAATATCTTCCTGAGGGAGAGGGACTGTGAGACACCAGTCATTGTAAAGATATCACCATGAGGGAGCGGGACTGAGAGACAGCAATCAGTGAACAGATATCTCCCTGAGAGCGAGAGACTGAGAGATACCAGTGAGAGTGCAGATTTCTACCTGAGATAGAGGGACTGAGAGATACCAGTCAGTTTTCAGATATGTCCCTGAAAGAGAAAGACTGAGAGACACCAGTCAGTGTACAGATGTGTCCTGAGGCAGAGGGATTTCGAGACAAAAGTCAGTGAAAAGCTATGTCCCTGAAAGGGAGGGACTGAGAGACGCCAGTCAGTGTACAGATATCTCCCTGAGGGAGAGGGACTGAGAGACACCAGTCAGTGTTCTGATATTTCCCTGAGGGAGAGGGATTGAGAGACTCCAGTCAGTGCTCAGATATTAGCCTGAGAGGGAGATACTGAGAAACACCAGTCAGTCTACAGATATCTGCCTGAGGGAGAGGCACTGAGAGACACCAGTCAGTGTAAAGATGTCTCCTGAGGTAGAGGGACTTCGGGACAACAGTCAGTGAAAAGCTATCTCCCTGAAAGGGAGGGACTGAGAGACGCCAGTCAGTGTACAGATATCTCCCTGAGGGAGAGGGACTGAGAGACACCAGTCAGTGTTCAGATATTACACTGAGAAGGAGGTACTGAAAGACACCATTCAGTGTACAGATATCTCCCTGAGGGAGAGGGCGAAAGAGGCATCATTCAGTGTACAGATAAGTCCCTGAGGGAGAGGAACTCTGTGAAGAGTCAGTGTCCAGATATCTCCCTGAGAGACAGAGAGACGGGAGACATCAGTCAGAGTACAGATATCTCCCTGAGGGAGAGGGACTGCAAGATACCAGTGGGTGTACAGATATCACCCTGAGTGTGAGTGGACTGAGATAAACCAGTCAGTGTACAGACACCTTCCTCAGAGATTGGGGACTTCGAGGCGCCAATCAGTATACAGATATCGCGCTGAGGGAGAGGGGACTGAATGACACCGGTCTCTGTACAAATATCTCCATGAGGGAGAGGGATTGAGAAACCAGTCAGTCCACAGATATCTCTCTGAAGGAGAGGGACTGAGAGACACCAGTCAGTGTTCAGATATCACACTGAGAAGGAGTACTGAGAGACACCATTCAGTACAGATATCTTCCTGAGGGAGAGGGACTGAGAGATACCAGTCACTGTTCAGGTATGTCCCTGGAAGAGAGGGACTGAGGGACACCAGTCAGTGTACAGATATCTCCCTGAGGGAGAGGGACAGAGAGAAAGCAGTCAGTGTACAGATATCCCCCTGAGGGAGAGGGATTGCAATACATCAGTGATTGTAGAGAAATCTACCTGTGAGAGAGGGACTGAGAGACACCAGTCAGTGTACAGATATCACCCTCAGAGGCAGGGAATGCGAGACACCAGTCAGTGTACAGATATCTCCCTGAGGGAGATGGACTGAGACATACCCCGTCAGTGTACATATCTATCCCTGAGCAAGAGGGACCGAGAGACACCACTCAATGTACAGATATGTCCATGAGGGAGAGCAACTTGGATACACCAGACAATGTACAGATATCCCTGTGAGTGGGAGGGACTGAGAAACACCAGTCAGTGCCCAAATATCACCCTGAGGGAGAGGGACTGAGAGGCACCAGTCAGTGTACAGATATGTCCCTGATGGAGAGGGAGAAAGAGGCACCATTCAGTGTACAGATATGTCCCTGAGGAGAAGGACTGAGAGACACCATTCAGTTTGCAGATATCTCTCTGAGGGAGAGGGATTGAGAGACAGCAGTCAGTGTACAGATATCACCCTGAGGGAGAGTGACTTAGAGACACCAGTCTGTGCACAGACATTTCCCTGAGAGGGGCAATTGAGAGCCGCCAGCCAGTGTACAGATTACCCCTGAGGGAGAGGGACTGAGAGACACCAGACAGTGTACAGATATCCCTTTGAGTGGGAGGGACTGAGAGACACCAGTCAGTGTACAGATATCACCCTGAGAGAGAGGGACTCAGAGACACCAATCAGTGTCCAGATATGTCGTTGGGGGAGAGGGACTGAGAGATACCAGTCAGTGTACAGATGAGTCCCTGAGAGAGAAGGACTGAGAGACACCAGTCAGTGTACAGATATCTCCATGAGAGTGAAGGATTGAGAGACACCAGTCAGTGTACAGATATCTCCCTGAGGGAGATGGACTGAGAGATACCCCGTAAGTGTACATATCTATCCCTGAGAAAGAGGAACCGAGAGACACCACTCAATGTACAGATATGTCCATGAAGGAGAGCGACTTGGAGACACCAGACAGTGTACAGATATGTCCATGAGGGAGAGAAACTGAGAGGCACCAGTCTGTATACAGATATGTCCATGAGGGAGAGAAACTGAGAGACACCAGTCAGTGTACAGATATCAACCTGCGGGACCGCGACTGAGAGACACCAGTCAGTGCACAGATATCTCCATGAGGGGAAGGACTGAGAGACACCATTCAGTTTACAGATATCTCCCTGAGTGAGAGGGACTGAGAGATACCAGTCAGTGTTCAGATATGTCCCTGAAAGAGAGGGACTGAGAGACACCTGTCAGTGTACAGATATCTCCCGAAGGGAGAGGGGACAATATGACACTGCTCAGTGTAGAGATATCTCCGTGAGGGAGATGGACTGAGAGACATCAGTCAGTGTACAGATATCTCCCTGAGGGAGAGGGAATGAGAGACACCAGTCAATGTACAGATATCTCACTTCGGGAGATGGACTGAGAGACACCATTCAGTGTACAGATATCACTCGAAGAGAGAGTGACTGAGAGATGCAACTCAGTGTCCTGATATGTCCCTGAGGGTGTGGGACTGAGACACCAGTCAGTATACAGATATCTCCCAGGGGGAGAAGGACTGAGAGGCACCAGTCAGTGTACAGATATATCCCGGAGGGAAATGGACTGAGAGGCGAGTCAGTGCACAGATATCTCCCTGAGAGACTGAGTGACTGATACACATCAGTCACTGTACAGATATCCCTCTCAAGGAAAGGGATAGGGAGACACCAGTCAGTGAACAGATATCACCCGGAGGGAGAGGGACTGAGAGACTCAAGTCAGTGTACAGATATCTCCATGAGAGTGAAGGATTGAGGGACACCATTCAGTTTACAGATATCACCCTCAGAGGCAGGGAATGAGAGACACAAGACAGTGTACAGATATCTCCATGAGGGAGATGGACTGAGAGATACACGTCATAGTACATATCTATCCCTGGGCGAGAGGAACTGAGAGACACCAGTCAATGTATAGATATGTTCATGATGGAGAGCGACTTAGATACCAGTCACTGCAGATATCTCCCTGAGGAGAGCGACTGAGAGACACCAGTCCGTGTACAGATATGTCCATGGGGGAAAGGGACTGAGAGACACCAGTCAGTGAACAGAAATGTCCCTGAGGCACAGGAACTGCGAGACCAGCCAGTGTACCGATATCTCCCTGAGAGACAGAGAGACTGATAGATATCAGTGTTCAAATATCTTCCTGAGGGAGAGGGACTGAGAGACACCAGTCAGTGTACAGATATCACCATGAGGGAGCGAGACTGAGAGACAACAGTCAGTGAACAGACATCTCCCTGAGAGAGAGAGACTGAGAGATACCAGTGAGAGTGCTGATATCTACCTGAGGTAGAGGGACTGAGAGATACCAGTCAGTTTTCAGATATGCCCCTGAAAGAGAAAGACTGAGAGACACAAGTCAGTGTACAGATATCTCACTGAGGGAGAGGGCACAGAATGACACTGGTCAGTGTACAGATATCTCCGAGAAGGAGAGGGACTGAGAGACACCAATCAGTGTACAGATATCTCCCTGAGGGAGAGGGACTGAGAGACACCAGTCAGTGTACAGATATCACTCTGAGAGGGACGGACTGAGAGATACCAGTCAGTGTACAGATATCTCCCTGAGGGAGAGGGACTGAGAGACACCAGTCAGTGTACAGATATCTCCCTGAGGGAGAGGGACTGAGAGACACCAGTCAGTGTACAGAAAGCTCCCTGACAGATAGTGGACTGAGAGTCACCAGTCAGTGTACAGATATCTCCCTGAGAGATTGGAGACTTAGAGACACCAGTCAGTATACAGATATATCCCTGACGGAGAGGGATTGAGAGACAGCAGTCAGTATAGAGCAATCTCCCTGAAGGAGAGGGACTACAAGACATCAGTGAGTGTACAGATATCTTCCTGAGAGTGAGGGACTGAGAGACACGAGTCAGTTTACAGATATTAGCCTGAGAGGGAGGTACGAAGAAACACCAGTCAGTCTATAGATATCTGCCTGAGGGAGCGGCACTGAGATACACAGTCAGTGTGCATATGCGTCCTGAGGGAGAGGGACTTAGATACAACCGTCAGTGAAAAGCTATCTCCCTGAAAGGGAGGGACTGAGAGACGCCAGTCAGTGTACAGATATTTCCCTAAGGGAGAGGGACTGAGAGACACCAGTCAGTGTTCAGATATAACACTGAGAAGGAGGTACTGAGATACACCATTCAGTGTACAGATATCTCCCTGAGGGAGAGGGAGAAAGAGGCACCATTCAGTGTACAGATATGTCCCTGAGGGAGAGGGACTTTGTGAAGAGACAGTGTCCAGATATCTCCCTGAGTGACAGAGAGACGGGAGACATCAGTCAGAGTACAGATATTTCCCTGAGGGAGAGGGACTGCAAGATACCAGTGAGTGTACAGACATCTCCCTGAGTGTGAGTGGACTGAGATACACCAGTCAGTGTACAGACACCTTCCTAAGAGATTGGGGACTTCGTGCCACCAACCAGTATACAGATATCGCGCTGAGGGCGAGGGGACAGAATGACACCGGTCTGTGTACAAATATCTCCATGAGGGAGAGGGATTGAGAAGCCAGTTAGTGTACAGATATCTCTCTGAAGGAGAGGGACTGAGAGACACCAGTTAGTGTTCAGATATCACACTGAGAAGTAGTACTGAGAGACACCATTCAGTGCACAGATAGCACCCTGAGGGAGAGGGACTGAGAGATTCCAGTCACTGTTCAGATATGTCCCTGAGGGAGAGGGGGCAGAATGACACTGGTCAGTGTATAGATATCTCCGTGAGGGAGAGGGACTGAGAGACACCAGTCAGTGTACTGATATCTGCGTGAGGGAGAGGGACTGAGAGACAACAGTCAGTGTACAGATATCACACTGAGAGGGAGGGACTGAGAGATACAACTCAGTGTACTGATATCACACTGAGAGGGAGGGACTGAGAGATACCAGTCAGTGTACAGATAGTCCCTGAAAGGGAGAGACTGAGAGACACCAGTCACGGTGCAGATATCCCTCTGAGAGGGAAGGACTGAGAGACACCAGTCAGTGTACAGATATCTCCCTGAGGGAGAGAGAAACTGAGAGACACCAGTCAGTGCACAGATATCTCCCTGAGAGGGAGCGAATGAGAGAAATCAGTCCGTGTTTCGATATCTGCCTGAGGGTGAGGGACTGAGAGAAATCAGTCAGTGTACAGATATCACCCTGAGAGGGAGGGACTGAGGGACACCAGTCAGTGTACAGATATCTCCCTGAGAGGGAAAGCTGCGGAACACCAGTCAGTGTACAGATATGTCGCTGTGGTAGAGGGACTGAGATATACCAGTTAGTGTACAGATATGTCCCTGAGAGAGAGGGACTGAGAGACACCGGTGAGTGTACAGATATCTCCCTGAGGGAGAGGGACTGGGAGACATCATTCAGTGTACAGATGTGTCCTGACGCCGAGCGACTGAGAGACAACAATCAGTGTACAGATATCTCCCTGAGGGAGAGTGACTGAGAGAAATATGTAAGTGTACAGATATCGCCATGAGAGTGAGGGATTGAGAGACACCAGTCAGAGTACAGATATCACCCTCAGAGGCAGGGAATGAGAGATACCCGTCAGATATCTCCCTGAGGGAGAGGGACTGAGAGACAGCAGTCAGTGTACAGATATCTCCCTGACAGATAGTGGACTGAGAGTCACCAGTCAGTGTACAGATATCTCCCTGAGAGATTGGAGACTTAGAGACACCAGTCAGTATACAGATATATCCCTGACGGAGAGGGATTGAGAGACAGCAGTCAGTATAGAGCTATCTCCCTGAAGGAGAGGGACTACAAGACATCAGTGAGTGTACAGATATCTTCCTGAGAGTGAGGGACTGAGAGACACGAGTCAGTTTACAGATATTAGCCTGAGAGGGAGGTACGAAGAAACACCAGTCAGTCTATAGATATCTGCCTGAGGGAGCGGCACTGAGATACACAGTCAGTGTGCAGATGCGTCCTGAGGGAGAGGGACTTAGAGACAACCGTCAGTGAAAAGCTATCTCCCTGAAAGGGAGGGACTGAGAGACGCCAGTCAGTGTACAGATATTTCCCTCAGGGAGAGGGACTGAGAGACACCAGTCAGTGTTCAGATATAACACTGAGAAGGAGGTACTGAGATATACCATTCAGTGTACAGATATCTCCCTGAGGGAGAGGGAGAAAGAGGCACCATTCAGTGTACAGATATGTCCCTGAGGGAGAGGGATTCTGTGAAGAGACAGTGTCCAGATATCTCCCTGAGAGACAGAGAGACGGGAGACATCAGTCAGAGTACAGATATTTCCCTGAGGGAGAGGGACTGCAAGATACCAGTGAGTGTACAGATATCTCCCTGAGTGTGAGTGGACTGAGATACACCAGTCAGTGTACAGACACCTTCCTAAGAGATTGGGGACTTCGTGCCACCAACCAGTATACAGATATCGCGCTGAGGGCGAGGGGACAGAATGACACCGGTCTGTGTACAAATATCTCCATGAGGGAGAGGGATTGAGAAGCCAGTTAGTGTACAGATATCTCTCTGAAGGAGAGGGACTGAGAGACACCAGTTAGTGTTCAGATATCACACTGAGAAGTAGTACTGAGAGACACCATTCAGTGCACAGATAGCACCCTGAGGGAGAGGGACTGAGAGATTCCAGTCACTGTTCAGATATGTCCCTGAGGGAGAGGGGGCAGAATGACACTGGTCAGTGTATAGATATCTCCGTGAGGGAGAGGGACTGAGAGACACCAGTCAGTGTACTGATATCTGCGTGAGGGAGAGGGACTGAGAGACACCAGTCAGTGTACAGAAATCTACCTGAGAGGGAGGGACTGAGAGACAACAGTCAGTGTACAGATATCACACTGAGAAGGAGGGACTGAGATACAACTCAGTGTACTGATATGTCCCTGAGGGAGATGGACTGAGAGATACCAGTCAGTGTACAGATATCCCTCTGAGAGGGAAGGACTGAGAGACACCAGTCAGTGTACAGATATGTCCCTGAGGGGAAAGATTGAGTGACACCAGTCAGTGTACAGATATCACCCTGAGGGAGAGGGACTTAGAGACACCAGTCAGTGCACAGACATCTCCCTGAGAGGGGCAACTGAGAGACGCCAGCCAGTGTACAAATTACTACCTCAGAGGGAGGGACTCAGAGACACCAGTCAGTGTACAGATATGTCGTTGAGGGAGAGGGACTGAGAGATACCAGTCAGTGTACAGATAAGTCCCTGAGAGAGAGGGACTGAGAGACACCAGTCAGTGTACAGATATCTCCATGAGAGTGAAGGATTGACGGACACCAGTCAGTGTACAGATATCACCCTCAGAGGCAGGGAATGAGAGACACCAGTCAGTGTACAGATATCTCCCTGAGGGAGATGGACTGAGAGATACCACGTCAGTGTACATATCTATCCCTGAGCAAGCGGAACCGTGAGTCACCAGTCAATGTACAGATATGTCCATGAGGGAGAGCAGCTTGGAGACACCAGTCAGTGTACAGAAATGTCCATGAGGGAGAGAGACTGAGAGACACCATTCAGTTTACAGATAACTCCCTGAGTGAGAGAAACTGAGAGACATCAGTCAGAGTACAGATATCTCCCTGAGGGAGAGGGACTGAGAGATGCCAGTCAGTGTTCAGATATGTCCCTGAAAGAGAGGGACTGAGAGACACCTGTCAGTGTACAGATATCTGCGTGACAGATTTGGGACTTCGAGACACCAGTCAGTATACAGATATCTCCCAAAGGGAGAGGGGACAGAATGACACTGCTCAGTGTAGAGATATCTCCATGAGGGAGATGGACTGAGAGACACCAGTCAGTGTACAGATATCTCCCTGAGGGAGAGGGATTGAGAAAAACAGTCAGTGTACAGATATCTCACGAAGGGAGATGGAGTGAGAGGCACCATTCAGTGTACAGATATCACTCTGAGAGGGAGTGACTGAGAGATACATCTCAGTGTCCTGATATGTCCCTGAGGGTGTGGGACTGAGAGACCAGTCAGTATACAGATATCTCCCAGAGGGAGAAGGACTGAGAGGCACCAGTCAGTGTACAGGTATGTCCCTGAGTGAAATGGACTGAGAGGCGAGTCAGAGCACAGATATCTCCCTGAGAGACTGAGTGACTGATAGACATCAGTCACTGTACAGATATCTCTCTCAAGGAAAGGGATTGAGAGACACCAGTCAGTGTACAGAAATCACCCTGAGGGAGAGGGACTGAGAGACACAAGTCAGTTCACAGATATCTCCCTGAGAGGGAGCAACTGAGAGACGCCAGTCAGTGTACAGATGTCTCCCTGAGGGAGAGGGACTGAGAGACTCAAGTCAGTATACAGATATCTCCATGAGAGTGAAGGATTGAGGGACACCATTCAGTGTACAGATATCACCCTCAGAGGCAGGGAATGAGAGACACAAGTCAGTGTACAGATATCTCCATGAGGGAGATGGACTGAGAGATACTCGTCATAATACATATCTATCCCTGCGCGAGAGGAACTGAGAGACACCAGTCAATGTATAGATATGTTCATGATGGAGAGCGAATTAGATGCCAGTCACTGCAGATATCTCCCTGAGGAGAGCGACTGAGAGACACCAGTCCGTGTACAGATATGTCCATGGGGGAAAGGAACTGAGAGACACCAATCAGGGAACAGAAATGTCCCTGAGGCACAGGAACTGCGAGACGAGCCAGTGTACCGATATCTCCCTGAGAGACAGAGAGACTGAGAGATATCAGTATACAAATATCTTCCTGAGGGAGAGTGACTGAGAGACACCAGTCAGTGTACTGATATCACCATGAGGGAGCGGGACTGAAAGACAACAGTCAGTGAACAGATATCTCCCTGAGGGAGAGGGACTGAGAGATACCAGTGAGAGTGCAGATATCTACCTGAGGTAGAGGGACTGAGAGATACGAGTCAGTTTTCAGATATGTCCCTGAAAGAGAAAAACTGAGAGACACAAGTCAGTGTACAGATATCTCACTGAGGGAGAGGGCACAGAATGACACTGGTCAGTGTACTGATATCTCCGTGAGGGAGGTGGACTGAGAGACACCAGTCAGTGTACAGATATCTCCCTGAGGGAGAGGGACTGAGAAAAACAGGCAGTATGCAGATATCTCACTTCGGCAGATGGACTGAGAGACACCATTCAGTGTACAGATATCACTCTGAGAGAGAGTGACTGAGAGATGCAACTCAGTGTCCTGATATGTCCCTGAGGGTGTGGGACTGAGACACCAGTAAGTATACAGATATCTCCCAGAGGGAGAAGGACTGAGAGGCACCAGACTGTGTACAGATATATCCCTGAGGGAAATGGACTGAGAGGCGAGTCAGTGCACAGATATCTCCCTGAGAGACTGAGTGACTGATAGAATTCAGTCACTGTACAGATATCTCTCTCAAGGAAAGGGATAGGGAGACACCAGTCAGTGAACAGATATCACCCGGAGGGAGAGGGACTGAGAGACACAAGTCACTTCACAGATATCTCCCTGAGAGGGAGCAACTGAGAGACGCCAGTCAGTGTACAGATGTCTCCCTGAATGAGAGGGACTGAGAGACTCAAGTCAGTGTACAGATATCTCCATGAGAGTGAAGGATTGAGGGACACCATTCAGTGTGCAGATATCACCCTCAGAGGCAGGGAATGAGAGACACAAGTCAGTGTACAGATATCTCCATGAGGGAGATGGACTGAGAGATACCTGTCATAGTACATATCTATCCCTGGGCGAGAGGAACTGAGAGACACCAGTCAATGTATAGATATGTTCATGATGGAGAGCGAATAAGATACTAGTCACTGCAGCTATCTCCCTGAGAGGGAAAGCTGTGGGACACCAGTCAGTGTACAGATATGTCGCTCTGGTAGAGGGACTGAGATATACCCGTCAGTTTTCAGATATGTCCCTGAATGAGAAAGACTGAGAGACACAAGTCAGTGTACAGATATCTCACTGAGGGAGAGGGCACAGAATGACACTGGTCAGTGTGCAGATATCTCCGAGAAGGAGAGGGACTGAGAGACACCAATCAGTGTACAGATATCTCCCTGAGGGAGAGGGACTGAGAGACACCAGTCTGTGTGCAGATATCACTCTGAGAGGGACGGACTGTGAGATACAAGTCAGTGTACTGATATCTCCCTGAGGGAGAGGGACTGAGAGATGCAGTCAGTGTACAGATATGTCCCTCAAACAGAGGGATTGAGAGACACCAGTCAGTGTACAGATATCTCTGTGAGAGGGAGGGACTGAGAGGCACCCCTCAGTGTACAGATATCTGCCTCAGGTAGTTGGACTGAGACGCATCAGTCAGTGTACAGATGTCACTCTGAGAGGGAGGGACTGAGAGATGCAACTCAGTGTCCTGATATGTCCCTGAGGGAGAGGGACTGAGAGAGCAGTCAGTATACAGATATCTCCCTGAGGGAGAAGGAATGAGAGACACCAGTCAGTGTAAGATATGTCCCTGAGGGAAATGGACTAAGAGACCAGTGAGTGCACAGATATCTCCCTGAGGGAGAAGGACTGACAAACAGCAGTCAGTGTACAGATATCACCGTGAGGGAGAGACAAACTGAGAGTCATCAATCAGAATGCAGATTTCTCCAGGACGGAGAGTGGACTGAGACTCACCAGTCAGTGTACAGATATCTCCCTGAGAGCTTGGGGACTTCAAGACACCAGTCAGTATACAGATATCTCCCTGATGGAGAGGGATTAACAGACACCAGGCAGTGAACAGATATCTCCCTGAGAGGGAGCGAATGAGAGAAATCAGTCAGTGTATAGATATCTGCCTGAGGGTGAGGGACTGAGAGACACCAGTCAGTGTACAGACATCACCCTGAGAGGGAGGTACAGAGAGACACCAGTCAGTGTACAGATATCTCCCTGAGAGGGAAAGCTGCGGGAAACCAGTCAGTGTACAGATATGTCGCTGTGGTAGAGGGACTGAGATATACCAGTCAGTGTACAGATATGTCCCTGAGAGAGAGGGACTGAGAGACACCGGTGAGTGTGCAGATATCTCCCTGAGGGAGAGGAACTGGGAGACATCATTCAGTGTACAGATGTGTCCTGACGCCGAGCGACTGAGAGACAACAATCAGTGTACAGATATCTCCCTGAGGGAGAGGGACTGAGAGAAATAAGTAAGTGTACAGATATCGCCATGAGATTGAGGGATTGAGAGACACCAGTCAGAGTACAGATATCACCCTCAGAGGCAGGGAATGAGAGATACCCGTCAGATATCTCCCTGAGGGAGAGGGACTGAGAGACAGCAGTCAGTGTACAGATATCTCCCTGAGAGACAGAGAGACTGAGAGACATCAGTCAGAATGCAGATATCTCCCTGACAGATAGTGGACTGAGAGTCACCAGTCAGTGTACAGATATCTCCCTGAGAGATTGGAGACTTAGAGACACCAGTCAGTATACATATATATCCCTGACGGAGAAGGATTGAGAGACAGCAGTCAGTATAGAGCTATCTCCCTGAAGGAGAGGGACTACAAGACATCAGTGAGTGTACAGATATCTTCCTGAGTGTGAGGGACTGAGAGACACCAGTCCGTGTACAGATATGTCCATGGGGGAAAGGGACTGAGAGACACCAATCAGGGAACAGAAATGTCCCTGACGCACAGGAACTGCGAGACCAGCCAGTGTACCGATATCTCCCTGAGAGACAGAGAGACTGAGAGATATCAGTATACAAATATCTTCCTGAGGGAGAGTGACTGAGAGACACCAGTCAGTGTACTGATATCACCATGAGGGAGCGGGACTGAAAGACAACAGTCAGTGAACAGATATCCCCCTGAGGGAGAGGAACTGAGAAATACCAGTGAGAGTGCAGATATCTACCTGAGGAAGAGGGACTGAGAGATACCAGTCAGTTTTCAGATATGTCCCTGAAAGAGAAAAACTGAGAGACACAAGTCAGTGTACAGATATCTCACTGAGGGAGAGGGCACAGAATGACACTGGTCAGTGTACGGATATCTCCGAGAAGGAGAGGGACTGAGAGACACCAATCAGTGTACAGATATCTCTCTGAGGTAGAGGGACTGAGAGGCACCAGTCAGTATAAAGATATCACTCTGAGAGGGAGGGACTGAGAGATATAAGTCAGTGTACTGATATCTCCCTGAGGGAGAGGGACTGAGAGATACAGTCTGTGTACAGATATGTCCCTCAAACAGAGGGACTGAGAGACACCAGTCAGTGTACAGATGTCATCCTGAGGGAGAGGGACTGAGAGACATCAGTCAGTTTACAGATATTTCCCTAAGAGGCAGCAACTGGGTGACGCCAGTCAGTGTACAGATGTCTCCCTGAGGGAGAGGAATTGACAGATAGCAGTCAGTGTACAGATATCACCCTGAGAGAGTCGCACTGAGAGAGACCAGTCATTGTACAGATATATCCCTGAGGGAGAGGGACTGAGAGATACCAGTCAGTGTAAAGATATCATCCTGAGGAAGAGAGACTCAGAGACACCAGTCAGTGTACAGATAACTCACTGAGGGAGAGGAACTGACAGACAGCAGTAAGTGTACAGATATCACCCTGAGAGGGTGGTACTGAGCGAGACCAGTCAGTGTACAGATATCTCCCTGAGGGAGAGGAACTGAGAGACACCAGTCAGTGTATAGATATCTCACTGAGGGAGAGGGAATGAGAGACACCAGTCAGTGTACTGATATCACCCTGAGAGGAAGGTACTGAGAGACACCAGTCAGTGTATACATATATCCCTGAGGGAGTGGGACTGAGAGACACCAGTCAGCGCAAAGATATCACCATGTGAGGCAGAGAATGAGAGACACAAATCCATGTACAGATATATAATTGACGGAGAGGGACTGAGAGATACCCGTCAGTGTACATATATATCTCCGTTAGGAATAGGAACTGAGAGACACCAATCAGTGAACAGATATCTTCCAGAGGGAGAGGGACTGAGAGGCACCAGTCAGTTTACCGATATCTCCTTGAGAGGGAGTTACTGAGAGGGACCAGTCAGTGTACAGATATCTCCCTGATTTGGAGGTACTAAGAGAGAACAGTCAGTGTATAGATATCTCCGTGAGGGAGAGGGACTGAGAGACACCAGGGAGTGTACAGATATCTCCCTGAGAGACAGAGAGACTGAGAGACATCAGTCAGAGGACAGATATCTCCTTGAGGGAGAGGGACTGAGAGACACCAGTCAGTGCACAGATATCTCCCGGAGTGAGTGGGACTGAGAAGCACCAGTCAGTGTACAGATATTTCCCTGAGGGAAATGGACTGAGAGACCAGTTAGTGCACAGATATATCCCTGAGAGAGAGAGAGACTGAGAGAGATCAGTCAGTGTACCGATATCTCCCTTAGGTAGAGGGATTGAGAGACACCAGTCAGTGGACAGATATCACCCTGAGGGAGAGGGACTAAGATACAACAGTCAGTGTACTGATATCTCCCTGAGAGCGAGCAACTGAGAGACTCCAGTCAGTGTGCAGATATCACCCTGAGAGGGAGGTACTGAGAGACTCCAGTCAGCGTACAGATATCACCCTGAGAGGGAGGTACTGAGAGACACCAGTCAGTGTACAGATATCTCACTGAGAAATTGGGGAATTCGAGACACCAGTCAGTGAACAGATATCACCCTGAGAGAGAGAAACTGAGAGATACAAGTCAGTGTACAGATATGACGCTGAGGGGAAGGGACTAAGAGTCCCCAGTCCGTGTACAGATGATTCCGTAAGAGAAAGGGACTTTGAGACACCAGTCAGTGCGTAGATATGTCCCTGAGGGAGAGGCACTGAGAGGCACAAGTCAATTTACAGATATTACCCTCAGAAGCAGAGAATGAGAGACACCAGTCCGTGAACAGATATCTAATTGATGGAGAGAGACTGAGAGATACCCGTCAGTGTATATAAATGTTTGGTAGGGAGAGGAACTGAGAGACACCAATCAGTGAACAGATATCCTCCAGAGGGAGAGGGACTGAGAGGCATCAGTCAGTTTACTGATATCTCCCTGAGAGGGAGGGACTGAGAGACACCAGTCGGTGTACAGATATCTCCCGGAGGGAAAGGGTCTGAGAGACACCAGTCAGTGTACAGATATCACCCTGAGAGGGAGGTACTGAGAGACACCAGTCAGTGTATAGATATCACCTGACGGAGAGAGACTGAGAGAGACCAGTCACCGCAAAGATATCTCCCTGTGAGGCAGAGAATGAGAGACACCAGTCTGTGTACAGATATCTCATTGATGGAGAGGGACTGAGAGATTTCCATCAGTGTACATATATATCCGTTAGGGAGAAGAACTGAGAGACACCAATCCGTGAACAGATATCTGCCAGAGGGAGAGGGACTGAGAGGCACCAGAAGTGTTCTGATAGCTCCCAGGGAGGGAGGGACTGAGGGAAACCAGACCGTGGGCAGATATCTCCCTGAGAGGGAGTTACTGAGAGGCACCAGTCAGTGTACAGATATCTCCCTGAGTTGAAGGTACTGAGCGAGACCAGTCAGTATATAGATATCTCCCTGAGGGAGAGGGACTGAGATACACCAGGCAGTGTACAGATATCTCCCTGAGAGAAAGAGAGACTGAGAGACATCAGTCAGTGTACAGATATCACCCTGAGGGAGGGGGACTGAGAGACAACAGTCAGTGTACTGATATCTCCCTACGAGGGAGCAACTGAGAGACGCCAGTCAGTGTACAGATATCACCCTGAGAGGGAGGTACTGAGAGACACCAGTCAGTGTACCGATATAACCCTGAGAGGGAAGGACTGAGAGACACCAGTCAGTGTACAGATATCTCACTGAGAAATTGGGGAATTCCAGACACCAGTCAGTGAACATATATCACCTGAGAGGGAGGAACTGAAAGATACAAGTCAGTGTACGGATATGTCCCAGAGGAGAAGGGATTAAGAGTCCCCAGTCCGTGTACAGATGTGTCCGTGAGAGAGATGGATTTTCAAACACCAGTCAGTGTGCAGATATCTCCCTGAGGGAGAGTCACTGAGAGGCAAAAGTCAATGTACAGATATCTCCATGAGAGTGAGGGATTGAGATAAACCAGTTATTGTACAGATATCACCCTTAGAGGCAGGGAATTAGAGTCAGCAGTCAGTGTACAGATATCGCAATGATGGAGATTCATTGAGATCTACCCTTCAGTGTACATATATATCGCTGAGGGAGAGCAATTGACAGACAACAGTCAATGTACAGACATGTCCATAAGGGAGAGAAACTGAGAGACAGCAGTCAGTTTAATGATATCTCCCTGAGGGAGAGGGACTGAGAGACACCAATCAGTGTGCAGATGTCATCCTGAGAGAGAAGGACTGAGAGACACCAGTCAGTTTACAGATAACTCCCGAAGAGGGAGCAACTGGGAGACGCCAGTCAGTGTACAGATGTCTCCCTGAGGGAGAAGAACTGACAGACAGCAGTCAGTGTACAGATATCACCCTGAGAGAGTGGTACTGAAGGAGACCAGTCAGTGTACAGATATCTCCCTGAGGGAGAGGGAATATGAGACACCAGTCAGTGTACAGATATCTCCCTGAGGGAGAGGGACTGAGAGATACCAGTCAGTGTATAGATATCTCCCTGAGGGAGAGGGAATGAGAGACACCAGTCAGTGTACAGATATCTCCCTGAGGGAGAGGGGACTGAGAGACATCAGTGTGAAGAGAGATATCTCCATGAGGGAGAGGGACTGAGATACAGAAGTCAGTGTACAGAAGTGTCCCTGAGGAACAGTGAACTGAGAGACACCAATCAGTGATCAGATATCTCCCTGAGAGGGAGGGAGTGACAGATCCCAGTCAGTGTACAGATATCTCCCTGAGGGAGAGGGTCTGAGAGACACCAGTCAGTGTACAGATATCACCCTGAGAGGGAGGTACTGAGAGACACCAGTCAGTGTATAGATATCACCTGACGGAGAGAGACTGAGAGAGACCAGTCACCGCAACTATATCTCCCTGTGAGGCAGAGAATGAGAGAAACCAGTCCGTGTACAGATATCTCATTGATGGAGAGGGACTGAAAGAACCCGTCAGTGTACATTTATATCCGTTAAAGAGAAGAACTGAGAGACACCAATCAGTGAACAGATATATGCCAGAGGGAGAGGGACTGAGGGGCACCAGAAGTGTTCCGATATCTCCCAGGGAGCAAGGGACTGAGAGAAACCAGCCAGTGTACAGATATCTCCCTGATTTGGATGTACTGAGCTAGACCAGTCAGTATATAGATATCTCCCTGAGGGAGAGGGACTGAGAGACACCAGACAGTGTACAGATATCTCGCTGAGAGACAGAGAGACTGAGAGACATCAATCAGATCACAGATATCTCCTTGAGGGAGAGGGACTGAGAGACACCAGTCAGTGCACAGATATCTCCCGGAGGGAGTGGGACCGAGAAGCACCAGTCAGTGTACAGATATCTTTCTGAGGGAGAGGCACTGAGAGACTTCTCAGTTTAAAGATATATCCCAGAGGGAGATGGACTGCGAGACACCAGTCAGTGCTCAGATATATCGCTGAGAGACAGAGAGACTGAGAGACTTCAGTCAGTGTACCGATATCTCCTTTAGGGAGACGGATTGAGAGACACCAGTCAGTATACAGATATCTCCCTGAGAGGGAGCAACTGAGAGACACCAGTCAGTGTACAGATTTCTCCCTGAAAGGGAGGGACTGAGAGACACCAGTCAGTGTACAGATATGATCATGAGGGAGGGAGACTGAGAGACACCAATCAGTGTACAGATATCATCCTGAGGGAGAGGGACTGAGAGACAGCAGTCAGTGTACAGATATCACCCAGAGAGGGTGGTACTGAGAGACACCAGTCATTGTATAGATGTCTCCATGAGGGAGAGGGAATGAGAGACACCAGCCAGTGTACAGATATCTCACGGAGGGAGAGGGGACTGAGAGACATCAGCCTGAGGACAGATATCTTCCTGAGAGGGAGGTACTAAGAGACACCAGTCAGTATATAGATATCTCCCTGTGTGAGAGGGACTGAGAGACACCAGTCAGCGCAAAGATATCTCCCTGTGAGGCAGAGAATGAGAGAGTCCAGTTCGTGAACAGATATCTCATTGATGGAGAGGGACTGAGAGATACCCGTCAGTGTACATATATGTCCGTTAGTAAAAGGAACTGAGAGGAACTAATCAGTGAACAGATATCTGCCAGAGGGAGAGGGACTGACAGGCAACAGTCAGTGTACCGATATCTCCCAGGGAACGAGGGCCTGAGAGACACCAGTCAGTGTACAGATATCTCCCTGAGTTAGAGGGACTGAGAGACACCATTCAGCGTACATATATCTCCCTGAGGGAGAGGGACTGAGAGATACCAGTCAGTGTACAGATATCTCCCTGAGAGGGAGGGACTGAGGCACACCTAACAGTGTACCGACATCTCCCAGATGGAGATGGACTGAGAGATACCCGTCAGTGTACATATATATCCCTGAGGGAGAGGAACTGAGAGACATCAGTCAATGTATAGACATGTCCATATGAGAGAGCGACTGAGAGACACCAGTCAGTTTACTGATATCTCCCTGAGAGGGAGGGACTGAGAGACACCAGTCAGTGTACAGATATCTCCCTGAGGGAGAGAGACTGAGAGACACCAGTTAGTGTACAGATATCTCCCTGAGAGTGAGTAACTGGGAGACGCAAGTCAGCGTACTGATGTCTCCCTGAGGGAGAGGAACTGACAGACAGCAGTCAGTGTACAGATATCACACTGAGAGGGTGGTACTGAGAGATACCAGTCAATGTACATATATGTCCGTTAGGGAGAGGAATTGAGAGACACCAATCAGTGAACAGATATCTGCCAGGGGGAGAGGAACTGAGAGGCAACAGTCATTGTACCGATGTCTCCAAGGGAGGGAGGGCCTGAGAGACACCAGCCAGTGTAAAGTTATCTCCCTGAGAGGGAGTTACTGAGAGGCACCAGTCAGTGGGCAGATATCTCCCTGAGCGGGAGTTACTGAGAGGCACCAGTCAGTGTACAGATATCTCCCTGAGAGAGAGGGACTGAGAGACACCAGTCAATGTACAGATATCACCCTGAGAGGGAGGGACTGAAGCACACCAAACAGTGTACCGATATGTCGCTGAGGGAGAGGGACTGAGAGATACAAGTCCGTGTACAGATATATCCGTGAGAGTGAGAGGGACTTTGAGACACCAGTCAATGAACAGATATCTCCCTGAGGGGAAGGACCGAGAGACACCATTCATTGTACAGATATCTCCCTGAGGAACAGAGAGACTGAGAGACATCCGCCAGAGTGCAGATATCTCCCTGAGGGAGAGGGACTGAGAGACACCAGTCGGAGTACAAATATCTCCCTGATGGAGATTGGACTGAAAGACACCAGTCAGTGTACAGATATCTACGTGAGAGATTGGGGACTTCGAGACACCATTCAGTATACAGATACATCCGTGAGGGAGAGAGGACAGAATGACACGTGTCAGTGTACAGATATCTCCCTGAGGGAGAGGGACTGAGAGACAGCAGTCAGTGTACAGCTATCTCCCTGAAGGAGAGGGACTGGAAGACATCAGTGAGTGTACAGATTTATTCCCGAGAGGGAGGGACTGCGAGACACCAGTCAGTGTACATATATCACTCTGAGATAGAGGGACTGAGAGATACAAGTCAGTGTACTGATATGTCCCTGAGGGAGAGGGACGGAGAGACACCAGTCAGTGTACAGATATGTGCCTGAAAGAGAGGGACTGAGAGATACCAGTCAGTGTCCCGATATCACCCTGAGGGAGTTGGACTGAGAAGCACCAGGCAGTGTACAGTTCTGCGGCAGTGGGACCAGTACAAACCAGACGGTCTGCAACTGGGCAGGACCGGAACCAAAGTCCTCGGGGGAGTGTTTGCTTGTGCTGTTGGGGAGGAGTTAAACTAATAGGGCAGGGGGATGGGAACCAATGCAGGGAGACAAAGGGAAACAAAAAGGAGACAAAAGCAAAAGACAGAAAGGAGATGAGGAAAAGTGGAGGACAGAGAAACGCAAGGCAAAGAACTAAAAGGGCCACTCTACAGCAAAATTCTAAAAGGACAAAGGTTGTTAACAAAAAAAGCCTGAAGGCTTTGTGTCATAATGCAAGGAGTATCCGTAATAAGGTGGATGAATTAACTGTGCAAATAGATGTTAACAAATATGATGTGATTGCGATTACGGAGACGTGGCTACAGGATGATCAGGGCTGGGAACTCAACATCCAGGGGTATTCAACATTCAGGAAGGATAGAATAAAAGGAAAAAGAGGTGGTTTAGCATTGCTGGTTAAAGGGGAGATTAATGCAATAGTTAGGAAGGACATTAGCTTGGATGATGTGGAATCTATATGGTAGAGCTGCAGAACACCAAAGGGCAAAAAACGTTAGTGGGAGTTGTGTACAGACCTCCAAACAGTAGTAGTGATGTTCGGAAGGGCATCAAACAGGAAATTAGGGGTGCATGCAATAACGGTGCAGCAGTTATAATGGGTGACTTTAATATGCATAAAGATTGGGCTAACCAAACTGGAAGCAATACGGTGCAGATTGATTTCCTGGAGTGCATAAGGGATGGTTTTCTGGACCAATATGTCGAGGAACCAACAATGGCGGAGGCCATCTTTGACTGGGTGTTGTGCAATGAGAGAGGATTAATTAGCAATCTCGTTGTGCGAGGCCACTTGGGGAAGAGTGACCATAATATGGTGGAATTCTGCATTAGGATGAAGAACGAAACAGTTAATTCAGAGACCATGGTCCAGAACTTAAAGAAGGGTGACCTTGAAGGAATGAGGTATGAATTGGCAAGGATAGATTGGCGAATGAAACTTAAGGGGTTGACTGTGGATGGGCAATGGCAGACATTTAGAGACCGCATGGATGAACTACAACAATTGTACATTCCTGTCTGACGTAAAAATAAGAAAGGGAAGGTGGCTCAACCGTGGCTATCAAGGGAAATCAGGGATAGTATTAAAGCCAAGGAAGTGGCATACAAATCGGCCAGAAATAGCAGCGAACCGGGGGAGTGAGAGAAATTTAGAACTCAGCAGAGGAAGACAAAGGGCAGGAAAAATGGAGTACGAGAAGAAGCTTGCAGCGAACATTAAGACGGATTGCACAAGTTTCTATAGCTATGTAAAGAGAAAAAGGTTAGTAAAGACAAACGTAGGTACTCTGCAGTCAGAAACAGGGGAAGTAATATCGGGGAACAAAGAAATGGCGGACCAATTTGGTTCGGTATTCACAAAGGAGGACACCAACAACCTTCCAGATATAAAAGGGGTCAGATGGTCTAGTAAGGAGGAGGAACTGAGGGAATCGTTATTTGTCAGGAAATTGTGTTGGGGAAATTGATGGGATTGAAGGCCGATAAATCCCCAGGGCCTGATGGACTGCATCCCAGAGTACTTAAGGAGGTGGCCTTGGAAATAGCGGATGCATTGACAGTAATTTTCCAACATTCCATTGACTCTGGATCAGTTCCTATCGAGTGGAGGGTCGCCAATGTAACCCCACTTTTTACAAAAGGAGGGAGAGAGAAAACAGGGAATTATAGACAAGTCAGCCTGACATGGGTAGTGGATAAGATGATGGAATCAATTATTAAGGATGTCATAGCAGCGCATTTGGAAATAGATGAAATGATAGGTCCAAGTCAGCATGGATTTGTGATAGGGAAATCATGCTTAACAAATCTTCTGGAATTATTTTAGGATGTTTTCAGTAGAGTGGACAAGGGAGAACCATTGATGTGGTATATTTGTACTTTCAGAAGGCTTTCGACAAGGTCCCACACAAGAGATTAATGTGCAACGTTAATACACATGGGATTGGGGGTAGTGTGCTGACATGGTTTGAGAACTGGTTGTCTGACAGGAAGCAAAGTGTAGGAGTAAATGGGGACTTTTCAGAATGGCAGGCGGTGACTCGTGGGGTACCGCATGGTTCTGTGCTGGGGCCCCAGCTGTTTACACTGTACGTTAATGATTTAGACGAGGGGATTAAATGTAGTATCTCCAAATTTGCGGATGACACTAAGTTGGGTGGCAGTGTGAGCTGCGAGGAGGATGCTATGAGGCTGCAGAGCGACTAAGATAGGTTAGGTGAGTGGGCAAATGCATGGCAGATGAAGTATAATGTGGATAAGTGTGAAGTTATCCACTTTGGTGGTAACAACAGAGAGACAGACTATTATCTGAATGGTGACAGATTAGGAAAGGGGGAGGTGCAACCTGGGTGGAATGGTTATCAGTCATTGAAAGTTGGCATGCAGGTACAGCAGGCGGTTAAGAAAGCAAATGGCATGTTGGCCTTCATAGCGAGGGGATTTGAGTACAGGGGCAGGGATGTGTTGCTACAGTTGTACAGGGCCTTGGTGAGGCCACATCTGGAGTGTTGTGTACAGTTTTGGTCTCCTAACTTGAGGAAGGACATTCTTGCTATTGAGGGAGTGCAGCGAAGGTTCACCAGACTGATTCCCAGGATGGCGGGACTGAACTATCAACAACGACTGGATCAACTGGGCTTGTATTCACTGGAGTTCAGAAGAATGAGAGGGGACCTCATAGAAACGATTACAATTCTGATGGGTTTAGACAGGTTAGATGCAGGAAGAATGTTCCCAATGTTGGGGAAGTCCAGAATCAGTGGTCACAGTCTAAGGATAATGGGTAAGCCATTTAGGACCGAGATGAGGAGAAAATTCTTCACTCAGAGAATGGTGAACCTGTGGAATTCTCTACCACAGAAAGTTGAGAAGGCCAATTCACTAAATTTATTCAAAAAGGAGTTAGATGTAATCATTACTACGAGAGGGAATCAAGGGTTATGGCGAGAAAGCAGGATTGGGGTACTGAAGTTACATTTTCAGCAATGAACTCATTGAATGGCGGTGCAGGCTAGAAGGTCCGAATAGCCTACTCCTGCACCAATGTTCTATGTTTCTGTGTCCCTGAGGGAGTGGGACTGAGAAGCACAAGTCAGTGTACAGATATCTCTCTTCGGAAGAGGGATTGAGAGACACCAGTCAGTGCACAGATATCTCCCTGAGAGGGTGGCAACTGAGAGACGCCAGTCAGTGTGCAGATGTCTCCCTGAGGGAGAGGGACTGACAGACAGCAGTCAGTGTACAGATATCACCTTGAGAGGGAGGGACTGAGGGAAACCGTTCCCTGTATAGATATCTCCCTGAGAGATTGGGGACTTAGAGACACCAGTCAGTGTACAGATATATCCCTGAGGGAGAGGGACTGTTGACAACAGTCAGTTTACAGCTATCTCCATGAAGGAGAGGTACTGAGAGACAAAAGTTAGTGTACAGATATCACTCTGAGAGTGAGCGACTGAGAGAAACAAGTCAGTATACAGATATGTCCTTGAGGGAGGGGGACTGATAGATGCCAGTCAGTGTACATATGTGTCCGTGAAAGAGAGGGACTGAGAGACACCAGTCAATGTACAGATATGACCATGAGGGTGAGCGACCGAGAGACACCAGTCAGTTTACTGATATCTCCCTGAGAGGGAGGGACTGAGAGACACCATTCAGTGTACAAATATGTCCCTGAGGGACAGGCACTGCGATACCAGCCAGTGTACAGCTATCTCCCTGAGAGGGAGGGACTGAGAGACGCCAGTCAGTGTACAGATATCTGCCTGAGGGAGAGGACCTGAGAGAGAGCAGTCAGTGTACAGACATCACCCTGAGAGGGAAATACTGAGAGGCACCAGTCAGTGTACAGATATGTCGCTGGGGGAAAGGGACTGAGAGACACCAGTCAGTGTACAGATATGTCCCTGAGAGAGATGCACTGAGAGACACCGTTCAGTGCACAGATATTTCCCTGGGGAAGAGGGACTGACTGACCAGTCAGTGTACAGATATCTGCCTGAGAGACAGAGAGACTGAGAGACATCAGTCAGAGGACAGATATCTCACTGAGGGAGAGTGGACTGAGAGACACCAGTTAGTGAACAGATACCTCCCTGAAAGAGAGGGACTGAGAGACGCCAGTGGGTGTACAGATATCTGCCTGAGGGAGAGGGACTGAGAGACACCAGTCAGTGTACAGACATCACCCTGAGAGGGAAGTACTGAGAGATACCAGTCAGTGTACAGATATCTCGCTGAGGGACAACGACTGAGGGACACCAGTCAGTGTACAGATATCACTCTGAGAGCGAGGGCTGAGAGACACCAGTCAGTGTACAGATATGTCGCTGGGGTTGAGTGACAGAGATATACCAGTCAGTGTACAGATATGTCCCTGAGAGAGAGGGTCTGAGAGACACCGGTCAGTGTACAGATATCCCCCTGGAGGAGAGAGTCTGAGAGACAACATTCAGTGTACAAATGTGTCCTGAGGGCGAGGGACTGAGGGACAACAGTCAGCGTACAGATATCTCCCTGAGAGGGAGTGACTGATAGATACCGGTCAGTTTACTGATATCTCTCTGAGAGGGATGGACTGAGAGACACCAGTCAGTGTACAGCTATGTCCCTGTGGGTGAGGGACTGAGCGACACCAGACAGTGTACAGATATCTCCCTGAGGGAGAGGGACTGAGAGGCGCCAGTCAGTACACAGATATATCCCTGAGGGAGAGGGACTGAGAGACACCAGTCAGTGAAGAGATAACTGCCTGAGAGACAGAGAGTGAGATATCAGTCAGTGAACAGATATCCTCCTGAGGGAGAGGGACTGAGAGATACCAGTCAGTGTACAGATACCAACTTGAGGGAGAGGGACTGAGAGACTCCAGTCAGTGTACAGATATCACGCTGAGAGGGAGGGACTGTGAGAAACCAGTCAGTATAAAGATAACTCCCTGAGAGACAGAGAGACTGAGAGACATCAGTCAGAGGACAGATATCTCCCTGAGGGAGAGGGACTGAGCGACAGCATTCAGTGCACAGATGTGTCCTGAGGGCGAGGGACTGAGAGAAAACAGTCAGTGTACAGATATCTACCTGAGGGAGAGGAACTGAGAGACACAAGTCAATGTACAGATATATCCCTGATGGAAATGGACTGAGAGATATCCGTCAATGTACAGATATGTCCATGAGGGAGAGCAACTGAGAGACACCAGTCAGTTTACTGATATCTCCTTGAGAGGGAGGTACTGAGAGGCATCAGTCAGTGTACAGATATGTCCCTGCGAGACTGGGAATGAGAGACCAGTCAGTGACAGATATCTCCCTGAGGGAGAGGGACTGAGAGACAGCAGTCAGTGAACAGATATCTCCCTGAGGGATAGGCACTGCGAGACCAACCAGTGTACCGATATCTCCCTGAGAGATATCAGTCAGTGTACAGATATCTTCCTGAGGGAGAGAGACTGAGAGACACCAGTCAGTGTACAGATATCACCGTGAAAAATAGAGAGAATGAGAGACATCAGTCAGTGTACAGACATGTCGCTGGGGGAAAGGAACTGAGAGACACCAGTCGGTGTACAGATATCTCCCTGAGGGAGAGTGGACTGAGAGACACCAGTTAGTGAAAAGATACCTCCCTGAGAGGGAGGGACTGAGAGACGCTAGTCAGTGTACAGATATCTGCCTGAGGGAGAGGGACTGAGAGACACCAGTCAGTGTACTTACATCACCCTGAGAAGGAGGTATTGAGAGACACCAGTCACTGTACAGATATCTCTCTGAGGGACAGGGACTGAGGGACACCAGTTAGTGTGCAGATATAATTCTGAGAGCGAGGGCTGAGAGACACCAGTCAGTGTACAGATATGTCTCTGAGAGAGAGGGTCTGAGAGACACCGATCAGTGTACAGATATCTCTCTGGGGGAGAGGGTCTGAGAGACAACATTCAGTGTAGAAATGTGTCCTGAGGGCGAGGGACTGAGAGACAACAGTCAGTGTACAGATATCACCCAGAGAGGGAGGTACTGAGAGAGACCAGTCAGTGTGTAGATATCTCCCTGAGGGAGAGGGACGAAGAGACATCAGTCAGTGTACAGATATCTCCCTGAGTGAGAGTGGACTCAGTGAGACCAGTCAGTGTACAGATATCTCCCTGAGGGAGAGGTACTGAGACCCCAGTCAGTGTACAGATATCACACTGAGAAAGAGGTACTGAGAGACACCAGTCAGAGTTCAGACATCTCCGTGAGGGAGACGGATAGTGACGCACCAGTCAGTGTGCAGATATGTCGCAGAGGGAGAGGGACGAAGATACATCAGTCAGTGTACAGATATCTCCCTGAGAGGGAGGTACTGAGAAACATCAGTCAGTGTACAGATATGTCTCTTTGAGAGAGGGACTGTGAGATACCAGTCGGTGTACAGATATTTCCTGGGAGAGAGGGACTGAGGGAGACCAGTATATGTACATATATCTTTGAGGGGGAGGCACTGAGAGACACCATCAGTGTACAGATGTGTCCTGAGGGAGAGGGACTGAGATACAACAGTCAGTTACAGATATGTCCCTGAGGGAGAGGGTCTGAGAGGCGCCAATCAGTGTATAGATATGTCCCTGATGGATAGGCACTGCGAGACCAGCCAGTGCACAGATATCTCCCTGAGAAACATAGAGACTGAGAGATATCGTCAGTGTACAGATATCTTCCTGAGGGAGAGGTACTGAGAGACACCAGTCAGTGAACAGATATCTCCCTGAGGGAGAGTGCACTGAGAGACACCAGTCAGTGTACAGAAAATTGCCTGAGGGAGAGGGACTGAGAGACACCAGTCATTGTACAGATATCACCGTGAGAAATATAGATACTGAGAGACATCAGTCAGAGTGCAGATATCTCCCTGAGGGAGAGGAACTGAGTGACACCAGTCGGTGTACAGATATCTCCCTGAGGGAGAGTGGACTGTGAGACACGAATCAGTGTACAGATATCGTCCTGAGAGATTAGATACTTCGAGACACCAGTCCATATACAGATATATCTCTGAGAGAGAGGGAATGAGAGACAGCAATCAGTGTACAGCTCTCTCGCTGAAGGAGAGGGACTGCAAGACATCAGTGAGTGTACAGATATCTTCCCGAGAGGGAGGGACTGAGAGATACAAGTCAGTGTACAGATATCTCCCTGAGATGGAGGGACTGAGATATACAAGTCAGTGTACATATATCTCCCTGAAAGAGAGGGTCTGAGAGGCACCAGTCAGTGCACAGATATATCCGTGAGAGGGAGGGACTGAGAGACACCAGTGAGTGTACAGATATCTCCCTAAGGGAGTGGGACTGAGAAGCACCATTCAGTGTACAGATATCTCCCTGCTGGAGATGGACGAAGAGACATCAGTCAGTGTACAGATACCTCCCAGAGGGAGAGGGACTGACAGACACCAGTCAGTGCACAGATATCTCCCGGAGAGGGAGCATATGAGAGACTCGATTCAGTGTACATATGTTTCCCTGAGTGAGAGGGACTGAGAGACACCATTCAGTGTGCAGATATCTCCCTGATGGAGATGGACGAAGAGACATCAGTCAGTGTACAGATATATCCCTGAGTGAGAGTGGACTGAGAGACACCAGTCAGTAAACAGATATCTCCCTGAGAGGGAAGGACTGAGAGACACCAGTCAGTGTACAGATATCACCCTGCAGGGAGGTACAAAGAAGCACAGATATGTCTCTGGTGGAGAGGGACTGAGAGACAACAGTCAGTGCACAGATATGTCCCTGAGGGACAGGCACTGCGAGACCAGCCAGTGTACAGATATCTCCCTGAGAAACATAGAGACTGAGAGATATCAGTCAGTGTGCAGATATCTTCCTGAGGGAGAGTGACTGAGAGACAACAGTCAGTTTACTGATATCACCCTGAGTTAGAAGGACTGAATGACATCGGTCTGTGAACAATTATCTGCATGAGGGTTAGGGATTAAGACACCAGTCAGTGCACAGATATCTCCCTGAGGAAGAGTGACTGAGGGACACCAGTAAGTGTACAGATATCTTCCTGAAAGGGAGGGACAGAGAGACACCAGTCAGTGTACAGCTACCTCTCTGATGTAGTGGGACTGAGAGACACCAGTCAGTGTTCAGATATGTCCCTGAGTGAGAGGGACAGAGAGACCAGTCTGTTTAAAGATATCTCCCTGAGAGTCAGAGAGACTGAGAGTTATCAGTCCAGTATACAGGTATCACCCTGAGAGGGAGGTACTGAGAGACACCAGTCAGTGTGTACAGATATGAAACTGAGAGGGAGCGACTGAGAGACACCAGTCAGTGTACAGATATCTCGCTGAGGGAGAGGGACTGAGAGACAACAGTCAGTGTACAGATATCACCCTGAGAGGGAGGTACTGAGATACACCAGACAGTGTGTAGATATCTCCCTGAGGGAGAGGGACGAAGAGACATCAGTCAGTGTACAGATGTCTCCCTGAGTGAGAGTGGACTGAGTGAGACCAGTCAGTGTACAGATATCTCCCTGAGGGAGAGGTACTGAGAGACCCCAGTCAGTGTACAGATATCACACTGAGAAAGAGGTACTGAGAGACACCAGTCAGAGTTCAGACATCTCCGTGAGGGAGACGGATAGTGACGCACCAGTCAGTGTGCAGATATGTCGCAGAGGGAGAGGGACGAAGAGACATCAGTCAGTGTACAGATATCTCCCTGAGAGGGAGGTACTGAGAAACATCAGTCAGTGTACAGATATGTCTCTTTGAGAGAGGGACTGTGAGATACCAGTCGGTGTACAGATATGTCCTGGGAGAGAGGGACTGAGGGAGACCAGTATATGTACATATATCTTTGAGGGCGAGGCACTGAAAGACACCAGTCAGTGTACAGATGTGTCCTGAGGGAGAGGGACTGAGATACAACAGTCAGTTACAGATATGTCCCTGAGGGATAGGCACTGCGAGACCAGCCAGTGTACAGATATCTCCCTGAGAAACATAGAGACTGAGAGCTATCGTCAGTGTACAGATATCTTCCTGAGGGAGAGGAACTGAGAGACACCAGTCAGTGCACATATATCTCCCTGAGGGAGAGTGCACTGAGAGTCACCAGTCAGTGTAAAGAAAATTGCCGGAGGGAGAGTGCACTGAGAGACACCAGTGAGTGTACAGATATCTTCCTGATGGGGAGGGACTGAGAGACACCAGTCAGTGTGCAGATATCTCACTGATGGAGATGGACGAAGAGACATCAGTCAGTGTACAGATATATTCCTGAGTGAGAGTGGACTGAGAGACACCAGTCAGTGAACAGATATCTCCCTGAGAGGGAGGTACTGAGAAACATCAGTCAGTGTACAGATATGTCGCTTTGAGAGAGGGACTGTGAGACACCAGTATATGTACAGATATCTGTCTGAGGGGGAGGCACTGAGAGACACCATTCAGTGTACAGATGTGTCCTGAGGGAGAGGGGCTGAGATACAACAGTCAGTTACAGATATGTCCCTGAGGGATAGGCACTGCGAGACCAGCCAGTGTACAGATATCTCCCTGAGAAACATAGAGACTGAGAGCTATCGTCAGTGTACAGATATCTTCCGGAGGGAGAGGAACTGAGAGACACCAGTCAGTGCACATATATCTCCCTGAGGGAGAGTGCACTGAGAGTCACCAGTCAGTGTAAAGAAAATTGCCGGAGGGAGAGTGCACTGAGAGACACCAGTGAGTGTACAGATATCTTCCTGATGGGGAGGGACTGAGAGACACCAGTCAGTGTACAGATATGTCCCTGAGTGAGAGGGACAGAGAGACCAGTCTGTTTAAAGATATCTCCCTGAGAGTCAGAGAGACTGAGTGTCATCAGTCCAGTATACAGGTATCTCCCTGAGGGAGATGGACTGAGAGACAGCAGTCAGTGTACAGATATCACCCTGAGAGGGAGATACTGAGAGACACCAGTCAGTGTACAGATATCTCGCTGAGAGGGAGGTACTGAGCGACGCCAATCAGTGTACAGATAACTCGCTGAGGGAGAGGGACTGAGAGACACCAGTCAGTGTACAGATATCACCCAGAGAGGGAGGTACTGGGAGAGACCAGTCAGTGTGTAGATATCTCCCTGAGGGAGAGGGACGAAGAGACATCAGTCAGTGTACAGATATCTCCCTGAGTGAGAGTGGACTGAGAGAGACCAGTCAGTGTACAGATATCTCCATGAGGGAGAGGTACTGAGAGACCCCAGTCAGTGTACAGATATCACACTGAGAAAGAGGTAATCAGAGACACCAGTCAGAGTTCAGACATCTCCGTGAGGGAGACGGATAGTGATGCACCAGTCAGTGTGCAGATATGTCGCTGAGGGAGAGGGACGAAGAGACATCAGTCAGTGTACAGATATCTCCCTGAGAGGGAGGTACTGAGAAACATCAGTCAGTGTACAGATATGTCTCTTTGAGAGAGGGACTGTGAGACACCAGTCGGTGTACAGATATGTCCTGGGAGAGAGGGACTGAGGGAGACCTGTATATGTACATATATCTTTGAGGGCGAGGCACTGAAAGACACCAGTCAGTGTACAGGTGTGTCCTGAGGGAGAGGGACTGAGATACAACAGTCAGTTACAGATATGTCCCTGAGGGAGAGGGTCTGAGAGGCACCAATCAGTGTACATATATGTCCCTGAGGGATAGGCACTGCGAGACCAGCCAGTGTACAGATATCTCCCTGAGAAACATAGAGACTGAGATATATCGTCAGTGTACAGATATCTTCCTGAGGGAGAGGAACTGAGAGACACCAGTCAGTGAACAGATATCTCCCTGAGGGAGAGGGACTGAGAGACACCAGTCATTGTACAGATATCACCGTGAGAAATATAGATACTGAGAGACATCAGTCAGAGTGCAGATATCTCCCTGAGGGAGAGGAACTGAGAGACACCAGTCGGTGTACAGATATCTCCCTGAGGGAGAGTGGACTGTGAGACACGAGTCAGTGTACAGATATCGTCCTGAGAGATTAGATACTTCGAGCCACCAGTCCGCATACAGATATATCTCTGAGAGAGAGGGAATGAGAGACAGCAGTCAGTGTGCAGCTCTCTCCATGAAGGAGAGGGACTGCAAGACATCAGTGAGTGTACAGATATCTTCCCGAGAGGGAGGGACTGAGAGATACAAGTCAGTGTACAGATATCTCCCTGAGAGGGAGGGACTGAGATATACAAGTCAGTCTACATATATCTCCCTGAAAGAGAGGGTCTGAGAGGCACCAGTCAGTGCACAGATATATCCGTGAGAGGGAGGGACTGAGAGACACCAGTGAGTGGACAGATATCTCCCTGAGGGAGTGGGACTGAGAAGTACCATTCAGTGTACAGATATCTCCCTGCTGGAGATGGACGAAGAGACATCAGTCAGTGTACAGATACCTCCCTGCTGGAGATGGACGAAGAGACATCAGTCAGTGTACAGATACCTCCCAGAGGGAGAGGGACTGACAGACACCAGTCAGGGCACAGATATCTCCCGGAGAGGGAGCATATGAGAGACTCGATTCAGTGTACAGATGTTTCCCTGAGTGAGAGCGACTGAGAGACACTATTCAGTGTGCAGATATCTCGCTGATGGAGATGGACGAAGAGACATCAGTCAGTGTACAGATATATTCCTGAGTGAGAGAGGACTGAGAGACACCAGTCAGTAAACAGATATCTCCCTGAGAGGGAAGGACTGAGAGACACCAGTCAGTGTACAGATATCACCCTGCAGGGAGTTACAAAGAAGCACCAGTCAGTGTACAGATATGTCTCTGGTGGAGAGGGACTGAGAGACAACAGTCAGTGTATAGATATTCCCTGAGGGACAGGCACTACGAGACCAGCCAGTGTACAGATATCTCCCTGAGAAACATAGAGACTGAGAGATATCAGTCAGTGTACAGATGTCTTCCTGAGGGAGAGTGACTGAGAGACAACAGTCAGTTAACTGATATCATCCTGAGTTAGAAGGACTGAATGACACCGTTCTGGGAACAATTATCTACATGAGGGTTAGGGATTGAGACACCAGTCAGTGCACAGATATCTCCCTGAGGAAGAGGGAATGAGAGCAACCAGTAAGTGTACAGATATCTTCCTGAAAGGGAGGGACAGAGAGACACCAGTCAGTGTACAGCTACCTCTCTGATGTAGTGGGACTGAGGTACACCAGTCAGTGTACAGATATGTCCCTGAGTGAGAGGGACAGAGAGACCAGTCTGTTTAAAGATATCTCCCTGAGAGTCATAGAAACTGAGAGTTATCAGTCCAGTATACAGGTATCAACCTGAGAGGGAGGTACTGAGAGACACCAGTCAGTGTGTACAGATATCAAACTGAGAGGGAGCGACTGAGAGACAACAGTCAGTGTACAGATATCTCGCTGAGGGAGAGGGACTGAGAGACAACAGTCAGTGTGCAGATATCACCCTGAGAGGGAGGTACTGAGAGACACCAGTCAGTGTGTACAGATATCAAACTGAGAGGGAGCGACTGAGAGACACCAGACAGTGTACAGATTTGTCGCTAGGAGAGAGGGACTGAGAGACACCAGTCTGTGTACAGATATGTCCTGAGAGAGAGGGACTGAGATACAACAGTCAGTTACTGATATGTCCTTGAGGGAGAGGGTCTGAGAGGCGCCAATCAGTGTACAGATATGTCCCTGATGGATAGGCACTGCGAGACCATCCAGTGTACAGATATCTCCCTGAGAAACATAGAGACTGAGAGATATCGTCAGTGTACAGATATCTTCCTGAGGGAGAGGAACTGAGAGACACCAGTCAGTGAACAGATATCTTCCTGAGGGAGAGTGCACTGAGAGACACCAGTCAGTGTACAGAAAATTGCCTGAGGGAGAGGGACTGAGAGACACCAATCATTGTACAGATATCACCGTGAGAAATATAGATACTGAGAGACATCAGTCAGAGTGCAGATATCTCCCTGAGGCAGAGGAACTGAGAGACACCAGTCGGTGTACAGATATCTCCCTGAGGGAGAGTGGACTGTGAGACACGAATCAGTGTACAGATATCATCCTGAGAGATTAGATACTTCGAGACACCAGTCCGTATACAGATATATCTCTGAGAGAGAGGGAATGAGAGACAGCAATCAGTGTACAGCTCTCTCGCTGAAGGAGAGGGACTGCAAGACATCAATGAGTGTACATATATCTTCCCGAGAGGGAGAGACTGAGAGATACAAGTCAGTGTACAGATATCTCCGTGAGATGGAGGGACTGAGATATACAAGTCAGTGTACATATAGCTCGCTGAAAGAGAGGGTCTGAGAGGCACCAGTCAGTGCACAGATATATCCGTGAGAGGGAGGGACTGAGAGACACCAGTGACTGTACATATATCTCCCTAAGGGAGTGGGACTGAGAAGCACCATTCAGTGTACAGATATCTCCTTGCTGGAGATGGAAGAAGAGACATCAGTCAGTGTACAGATACCTCCCAGAGGGAGAGGGACTGACAGACACCAGTCAGTGCACAGATATCTCCCGGAGAGGGAGCATATGAGAGACTCGATTCAGTGTACAGATGTTTCCCTGAGTGAGAGGGACTGAGAGACACCATTCAGTGTGCAGATATCTCCCTGATGGAGATGGACGAAGAGACATCAGTCAGTGTATAGATATATTCCTGAGTGAGAGTGGACTGAGAGACACCAATCAGTAAACAGATATCTCCCTGAGAGGGAAGGACTGAGAGACACCAGTCAGTGTACAGATATCACCCTGCAGGGAGGTACAAAGAAGCACCAGTCAGTGTACAGATATGTCTCTGGTGGAGAGGGACTGAGAGACAACAGTCAGTGTACAGATATGTCCCTAGGGACAGGCACTGCGAGACCAGCCAGTGTACAGATATCTCCCTGAGAAACATAGAGAGATATCAGTCAGTGTACAGATATCTTCCTGAGGGAGAGTGACTGAGAGACAACAGTCAGTTTACTGATATCATCCTGAGTTAGAAGGACTGAATGACACCGTTCTGTGAACAATTATCTACATGAGGGTTAGGGATTGAGACACCAGTCAGTGCACAGATATCTCCCTGAGGAAGAGGGAATGAGAGCAACCAGTAAGTGTACAGATATCTTCCTGAAAGGGAGGGACAGAGAGACACCAGTCAGTGTACAGCTACCTCTCTGATGTAGTGGGACTGAGAGACACCAGTCAGTGTACAGATATGTCCCTGTGTGAGAGAGACAGAGAGACCAGTCTGTTTAAAGATATCTCCCTGAGAGTCAGAGAGACTGAGAGTTATCAGTCCAGTATACAGGTATCAACCTGAGAGGGAGGTACTGAGAGACGGCAGTCAGTGTACAGATATCACCCTGAGAGGGAGGTACTGAGAGACACCAGTCAGTGTGTACAGATATCAAACTGAGAGGGAGCGACTGAGAGACAACAGTCAGTGAACAGATATCTCGCTGACGGAGAGGGACTGAGAGACAACAGTCAGTGTACAGATATCACCCTGAGAGGGAGGTACTGAGAGACACCAGTCAGTGTGTACAGATATCAAACTGAGAGGGAGCGCCTGAGAGACACCAGTCAGTGTACAGATTTGTCGCAAGGAGAGTGGGACTGAGAGACACCAGTCTGTGTACAGATATGTCCTGAGAGAGAGGGACTGAGGGACTCCAGTCAGTGTACATATATCTCCCTGAGAGAGAGGCACTGAGAGACACATATCAGTGTTCAGATAACTCCATGAGGGAGAGGGACTGAGAGACACAAGTAAGTGAAAAGATATCTCCCTGAGAGGGAGGGACTGAGGGACTCCAGTCAGTGTACATATATCTCCCTGAGAGAGAGGCACTGAGAGACACATATCAGTGTTCAGATAACTCCATGAGGGAGAGGGACTGAAAGACACAAGTCAGTGAAAAGATATCTCCCTGAGAGGCAGGGACTGAGAGACGCCAGTCAGTGTACAGATATCTCCCTGAGGGAGAGGTACTGAGGGACCCCAGTCAGTGTACAGATATCACACTGAGAAAGCGGTACTGAGAGACACCAGTCAGAGTTCAGATATCTCCGTGAGGGAGACGGATAGTGACGTACCAGTCAGTGTACAGATATGTCCCTGTGTGAGAGAGACAGAGAGACCAGTCTGTTTAAAGATATCTCCCTGAGAGTCAGAGAGACTGAGAGTTATCAGTCCAGTATACAGGTATCAACCTGAGAGGGAGGTACTGAGAGACGGCAGTCAGTGTACAGATATCACCCTGAGAGGGAGGTACTGAGAGACACCAGTCAGTGTGTACAGATATCAAACTGAGAGGGAGCGACTGAGAGACAACAGTCAGTGAACAGATATCTCGCTGACGGAGAGGGACTGAGAGACAACAGTCAGTGTACAGATATCACCCTGAGAGGGAGGTACTGAGAGACACCAGTCAGTGTGTACAGATATCAAACTGAGAGGGAGCGCCTGAGAGACACCAGTCAGTGTACAGATTTGTCGCAAGGAGAGTGGGACTGAGAGACACCAGTCTGTGTACAGATATGTCCTGAGAGAGAGGGACTGAGGGACTCCAGTCAGTGTACATATATCTCCCTGAGAGAGAGGCACTGAGAGACACATATCAGTGTTCAGATAACTCCATGAGGGAGAGGGACTGAGAGACACAAGTAAGTGAAAAGATATCTCCCTGAGAGGGAGGGACTGAGGGACTCCAGTCAGTGTACATATATCTCCCTGAGAGAGAGGCACTGAGAGACACATATCAGTGTTCAGATAACTCCATGAGGGAGAGGGACTGAAAGACACAAGTCAGTGAAAAGATATCTCCCTGAGAGGCAGGGACTGAGAGACGCCAGTCAGTGTACAGATATCTCCCTGAGGGAGAGGTACTGAGGGACCCCAGTCAGTGTACAGATATCACACTGAGAAAGCGGTACTGAGAGACACCAGTCAGAGTTCAGATATCTCCGTGAGGGAGACGGATAGTGACGTACCAGTCAGTGTACAGATATGTCGCTGAGGGATATGGACAGTGCGACCAGTCAGTGTACAGATATCTCCCTGAGAGACAGGGAGACGGGAGTCATCAGTCAGAGTACAGATATCTCCCTGAGGGAGAGGGACGAAGAGACATCAGTCAGTGTACAGATATCTACCTGAGTGAGAGTGGACTGAGAGACACCAGTCAGTGAACAGATATCTCCCTGAGAGGGAGGTACTGAGAAACATCAGTCAGTGTACAGATATGTCTCTTTGAGAGAGGGACTGTGAGACATCAGTCGGTGTACAGATATGTCCTGGGAGAGAGGGACTGAGGGACACCAGTATATGTACAAATATCTGCCTGAGGGGGAGGCACTGAGAGACACCATTCAGTGTACAGATGTGTCCTGAGGGAGAGGGACTGAGATACAACAGTCAGTTACAGATATGTCCCTGAGGGAGAGGGTCTTAGAGGCGCCAATCAGTGTCCAGATATGTCCCTGAGGGATAGGCACTGCGAGACCAGCCAGTGTACAGATATCTCCCTGAGAAACATAGAGACTGAGAGATATCGTCAGTGTACAGATATCTTCCGGAGGGAGAGGAACTGAGAGACACCAGTCAGTGAACAGATATCTCCCTGAGGGAGAGTGCACTGAGAGTCACCAGTCAGTGTACAGAAAATTGCCGGACGGAGAGGGACTGAGAGACACCAGTGAGTGTTCAGATATCTTCCTGATGGGCAGGGACTGAGAGACACCAGTCAGTGTACAGATATGTCCCTGAGTGAGAGGGACAGAGAGACCAGTCTGTTTAAAGATATCTCCCTGAGAGTCAAAGAGACTGAGTGTCATCAGTCCAGTATACAGGTATCTCCCTGAGGCAGATGGACTGAGAGACAGCAGTCAGTTTAAAGATATCACCCTGAGAGGGAGGTACTGAGAGACACCAGTCAGTGTACAGATATCTCGCTGAGTGGGAGGTACTGAGCGACGCCAATCAGTTTACAGATATCTCGCTGAGGGAGAGGGACTGAGAGACACCAGTCAGTGTACAGATATCACCCTGAGACGGAGGTACTGAGAGACACCAGTCAGTGTGTACAAATATCAAACTGAGAGGGAGCGACTGAGAGACACCAGTCAGTGTACAGATTTGTCATTTGGAGAGAGGGACTGAGAGACACCAGTCTGTGTACAGATATGTCCTGAGAGAGAGGGACTGAGTGATTCCAGTCAGTGTACATATATCTCGCTGAGAGAGAGGCACTGAGGGACACATATCTGTGTTCAGATAACTCCAATGAGGGAGAGGGGCTGAAAGACACAAGTCAGTGGAAAGATATCTCCCTGAGAGGGAGGGACTGAGAGACGCCAGTCAGTGTACAGATATCTCCCTGGGGGAGAGGTACTGAGAGACCCCAGTCAGTGTACAGATATCACACTGAGAAAGAGGTACTGAGAGACACCAGTCAGAGTTCAGACATCTCCGTGAGGGAGACGGATCGTGACGCACCTGTCAGTGTACAGATATGTCGCTGAGGGAGAGTTGACAGTGCGACCAGTCAGTGTAAAGATAACTCCCTGAGAGACAGGGAGACGGGAGTCATCAGTCAGAGT